>NW_022197577.1:3219260-3286573 GCF_009176525.2 Contarinia nasturtii
TGTATCCCCCGCTGTCCCAAAAAACAACCAAAAACCGACCACTTTTTAGACCAAAAAAATCTATATTTAAAAAAAAAAAAATAAAAAATCTCCCCCCCCCCCCCCCCCCCCCCCCTTCGCACATTACTGATATATGCATATTGCGCTCGGGATAAATCACTTGAAATAGTGATTCTACTATTCCACAAGTGTGTATTTCTAAATTTAAAAAAAAAATTCTCTTAAATATTAGTATAGATTCCATATCGTTTCTTTCTTAATTGATTCCTCATTTCACAAAATTCTATTTATTCGTCGATTTACTTCACCATAGATGTAGTCGACCCAATTGTATTCATCAAATTTGTTACCAAAAATTGATGAATAGAGGTTTGCATTTGATAACGAAATTCATGGGCCTTCGACGAAGCACTACTTTTTCGTTAAATTTCGCACTTCTGCCTCAATGACAAAAGACTAGATGAGAGAAGATAGCATAACACCATATCAATAGTATTAAAAATAAAAGTGTATTTGAGTTGCTTGCTTTGTTTACTTTTCTCTGTTTTTTTCTTTCATTCGTTCCTATTTTGTGTTTCTTTTGGCTGTTTCTATGTGTGTATGTGTATTTTTTCCCTTTTCGTTCACTGTGCACAACAAATTCATTCTTACTCTCGGGGTGAAAGTAGTTTGTTATCGCAAATTTATATCCATATTTTTTGTGAGAGTTTTGTCTGTTCTCTTCTTCTTCTTCTGATTGTCAATTACGATAGTGCCAAATCGTTGTGTATGTGTAGCATTGAAAAGGCAAAAAAAGGGAAGAAATACGTTTTTTATCATCTTGTGTGTCCCACTTACGTTTTTTCTCGATGCGTTATGATTTCTTCACTTTGTTTTTAGGAATTCAATACGACTGTCTCTGCACAGTGCAAACACACGAGTCAAATTCCTTATCGCATTTTATACTCGTATATCATTTGAAATCAAAAAAAAAGATGATTTCAAAGGCCTTGACTCATGGAATCGATGAATAAACGTAAAACACATAAAAGAAAAATAAATATATATGTACTGTAAAAAAGATGATAAAACCGATTTGCAGCCCCTTTTTATCTTTTACTCTATTCATAATTCATTTTTCAGTTTTATTGGAAACCTTGAGACATTTATCCATTCTTCAATCGACGCGTCGTTTTTTCTTTATTAGATTCATCGACGATTCATTTCATTATAGTTCTGTACAAAACGTGTGACTTCAATTTTTTTGGGTTTTCTTAACTCAATAAAATCTATGTGTAATCCTAATTTATTAATTTTTGTTTTGCAAAAAAAGGTACCGTTCCCTCAGTTAAATTGAAATCGACCCATCCTATGCGGACGACGAATGATTTCATTTAATTTTATTTTTAATCATAGTTTCACTCAACACAGTTGCCACCAAATGACTGGAAATTCAGGTAACAAAAGTTATATTTATGTTTATTGCATTGGAAGCGATTTTACCTTCAATGACTTGAATGAATTGAATTTGAATCGTTGCTGCGAAAAATGGGTCCTTTTGGTTTCAAATAATAATGCTGTAAAATGAAATTTTCTTACATAAATTTGGTGTTGTTCATTGAATTCATACCAACCACCACCAATGTTGGAGTTCAGTCCATTGACTGGCAACAATGTTGAGTGATGCTATGTTTTAAATTTCATAAATATGTATATCGTAGACCAATTATATGCGTAAAATAATGACCATCAATTAAGTTGCCATGGAATTGATATTTTAAGTATATTTATAGACTTTTAGAAGTTGCACATTTAACAGTTTATATCATTTTGCAAAATTTATTTCATTTCAATTGGTAGAGAATGAGAAAATGGTCGAAAAATCTTGAAACATTTCATAAAATCTAAATTTAAATTAATTGGATATTATTTTTTCTTCTCTGACTTCTATATATACATACTTTAAAACACACATATTTCCGTAGATGTGCCTAGCTAATCTTTGTACTTAACTTTTAAAACTTCATTGAAATTTGTTTGTGTGTTTTATTTCAAATGAATATTTTAATTAGTCGTTCTTACCTCAAAGTGGACACTATTATTTCACATATTTTGTTATTGAAAAGATATTGAAAAATATATTGTATGTATAGGTTGCTCTTTTTTACTCTCATTTTAAGTTAGAATCACAGATACAAATAGTACAGCACATATTTGAAAATAGTATTATTTTTTTGTTTTGTTTCAGGAAGCTTAAATATCTTAAAAGGTAGACTATTTTGTGCCGAATCATCTCCTCTCAGTTTTGTTTTGTTTACATTCTTATGCCGTTTAAACGAAAGATTCAATTATTAATTGGCTTATTAAAATATTATATACTACTAGAGACATCATTATACTTTACTCAAGCATTCAATGTGTTAACGATGAATCATTTTATCTCAATTTATCAATTTTTATTTCCTTGATTCATATTTCTATTCAAATCATTTGCAAAATTTGCAATCAAGTAAATAAAAAGAGGCGGATGAATGAAAAGAAGTTCCTATCAATTTTTGATTGTCATGCAATCAATTAGAGGTTCAAATGATTGTGAACTCCAAAAGGATAATTCGGGATATTTTCAATTCAAATGGGTGCTTCACTCAAAAGGAAGTAATTTGAAGATGAAATTGAATAGCAAAAAAAAAATCGCAGTTTTCAACAAAGTCTGGGTCTTTTCCATCGCTATCAGCGATGAAATAATAGGAGTGAAAACCTCCGAAACTCTGTGTCAGTTCTCTAAAATCAATAATATTTGATGAGATTCAAAACTTGAGTAATTTATACAACGTCCGCCTAAAGCACTATTCATCTCCGCAACTTTGGAATATTTTTTTCGAAGACATCTGTATCAGCTGTGAAGTAGACCATATGGATATGAACCCTTTTTTAAGCAGAGGGTACACTTGTAAATTATCTGAAAGTCATTCTCGTATCTCATCTCTTACTCTCTCTATCTCTCATACTTTGTAGGAGCATCTTTCATACACTTGCTCCAGATAAAAACAATTTGTTCTACTCTTTGAAAGGACGGAAATCATAATTACTTTGATTGACTTGAAAAGTGACAGTGTCCTTGTTTCCCACGAGACAAAATTTCATGTACAATTCACCATTTTCGATCTTTAAAACAAAAGGACAGATTTCACCCAACATAATATCAGCAGCAAAAAGATGAAACACTTTCAGTTATCAAAGTATATCTATTACGTTCATTTTCACCATGAAGAAAATCTGCCGAATTTTATCGTTCATATCATTTTATCATAAGATATTGATTTTGTTCAAGATGTACTTGAGTTTTTCTCATGCGTACATCATCAATATCGGCATTATTAATGGCATAACGTTCGTTATATTTGAGAGTTTGTACATTTTCTCGGACTTAAATTTTGGATTAGGGTTTTTCAAAAAAAAATCAAGTAAGCAAACTCAATTTTGAATTAGAAACTCTCCACTGACACAGACGATGTTGTATACGTCTGAAAATTAATATTGATTCATGAACTGGAGAGTAAGTGAGTATTCAAATTCAAAATGTTAAGTAAAGTTTGCGATATAAATTCGATTAAACGATATTTCGAGTAATAAAGAATGGTTTTTCATGCGCTCCATAAACACATCTGTTCTGTTATATAATTTTAATACAATGAATTCTACTTCATTTGAAAAAAAGTATTCTCATTTGTTCGAAAGAAATTTCCTCAGTTTTTTTCCTCCAATTGTGTGCTATAAACTGGAGTCGATATTAAACAAAAAAAAAACAGTTATCGTAATTCTGCAACGTGCGTCAAATAATTCAAGAAGCGCATAAAGAGTCAATAAAAGAAAATATGTTGGATTCCATTTTATTATTTGTTTGAGAAATGTCATTGTCTTTTGAGTTGCTCCACTTATGTTGATGTTTGACTTTCAAAACAAAACAAAAAAAAATGAAGAGAAAAAAATTGCATTGAACTTGTTGCATAAGCGAATGGCAGAGGTGCTTTAGAAAAAATAAACGAATGAATGCGAATGATAGACTGAAAAGGACACTAGTCTTTGATATTTATGGAATACATTTCACATAGTAATACAAAAACATATACGCCACTTACATAGAATTCATGGTGAGAACTGTAATTCCAACAATCTGACATTTGTCATCGTGCAACTTATGCAATCCAATAGAAGCGCACATACACTCCGCAGTCCGCATATATCTCATTTGTATTCGAGAGGCTTCATTGCTTTTATGGATGATGTTCTTTTGATTGTTGTTTGTTTTTTGCTTCAATACTATTTTCTTTTAATTTGACATTGAGGGAGAGAGAGAGGGAGAGATATGGATAGCGTTAGAGACAGAGTCGACAAGAAATATTTCACTTAATTCCGATGAGGTTAGCCACTCGCACTTCATCTGCTTCACTCATGATGAAGAACACATTGCATTTCAAGTATTTGTAAACAAAACGTATGGCTTTGTGTTATCATAAAGATGTTATCTCTTTTGTCAATTGCATCACTTTCAATTTCAACATTCGCATCCTTTCACACGTGCGGTTTTTTCAAACTAATTAATGCCAATGTACTTTTGGGGTTTTTCGTTTACTTTGGCCAATTCCTTTCCTGTACTTAACTTGACTGTGTCCATCACTATTCGAGCAGCCATAAAACAGTCTTTCACCTTCACGAATTAATACATAAAATGTGACGAAGCTGGTGGTTGGTTATATGGTTGTGGTCGAGCTTTGATGAAGCGAGGATTGAAGGGGCCTAAGGCAGCCTCATTGGTTGAGGATGGCGGTGGTTGGTGATTTCGCTCATGAAAATGGGTTTGCAGATAGCGTTGAACACTGGTTAAACGGGATAGTAATGACGATTGTCGTAACGAATTTTGATTTAGCAGCCAATGCAATATTGGATTCAATGCTGAATGTGTGTAACCTGTGTGCCGTAAATGAAAATGAAAATGAAAATTGTTCGATTAAATTCAGATAGAGTTCAGAAGGACGTTTGCTATGAGGAAATGACGAATATAGATTATAGACTTACCCAAAAGTAATGAATAATTAGCAGCCGTTTTCGAGTACGTTTCACGTGCTGACCATTTTGTGCAAATGAGAAAAATAACGTGTGGTGACCAACAGAAAACAAATACAAATGAACCAGCAACCAAAAGTCGTGCTAAACGTCGACGTGACCGCAACGTTGAGGTTTGGGTTAATGGAAGTTCGGATGGTGCCGCATTTTTAGTATTATGCGCATGACTTCGAATACTATGTCCATATCGTAATGATCTGCAATTCAAATACACAAAATGATATTTTCATGAAATTTGCTATTTACAAAATATCCGCTTTAATTTCACAATACGTTCGGTGTGTAAATAGAAATACGGAGGTGGTAGTCGGAAAATACAACTTAAAATATCCTGCGAACAATACTTTATTGTAATTAATTTAAGAAACTCATGCATCAATCATCAGTCATTTTGTGGAATGGCATTTATTGTTAAGGTAATCTTCTTAATTCAATTATCTACGTATTTTGCCCATTGCCCAATTTAATTCATTCAAACCATGGTTGAGAACCATTCTCATGTATTATAAATAAAACATGTTCAGAGTACATGATAAATCCAGGTGTGCAAGAACAATGTTGTTTGGAAGTTGTTATGTGGTTTCGAGATTTAAGTGCTTTAACATGAGTTAAGAAAATATATCGCACGTAAGACAATGAGGCATTTCCTCTTTGATTTTCTGAATTTAATTCCATCCCAACAATGAACATAATAGCAATCGAAACGTGCCATGTAAAACCGCGCAACTTACGGTTTGATTTAATTGTCTTGGGCATAAATGGTTGATTCATCGTTTGCATGAAATGCTATCTAAATGGATTTTTGGAAACAATTCATTATTTTCCAATTTGAAATGGTAAGATTTAATGAAATTCTGTTTTCAATGCAATTTAAATACAAATAAGAAATTGATTTGGACACAAGACCTGAAGCTTAGATCCACACAACGTTCGAGTGCGTCAAGCGATTGTAAACAATGATTTTTTTTCGTTATCTCGCCATTTCCAATTTTGAAAACTGAACAAAATATAAGAATATAGATAAATGTGATACAGCACATTTGCATTAAAATTGAATAACGTGTATTAGCAAGGCAGCAAGACGTATTGTATATTTTCTTATATAATGAGTTTCTTTTTCGAAAAGTTTTTTTTTTGATAGAAAATTATCGCAATAAGTGAAAAATATCTTTATTCACTCAAGATTCATTCATTCAAGATTTGTTCATTTGAGCTTAAAGTGAACTTCATGTTGTTTAAAATAATTTAACTTAAAATTTCGTACTTATATTTCAAAAACGTGCACATAGTCCAATCACGATTTGGCTGGTTTGTGCTGTCGTCTGTCGAAACTTTCCATGCTCGTGCGAATCGAAATTATTTTGCGGTAAGTTAGATCAAACGTCCATTTATTTCAGGACTATAAAATGCTTGAGTTGCTGTGACAACATGGTTTTGCTAATAGAAGACGTTGCAAAAGCGTGCTGTCCCCTATAAAATGTCTTTTCTCAATCATTACCTTTTTAATGTCGCACACGGCTATCATACAAATTAAACAAATCTTTAAACTGTTCGAATCAGATTACAAAGGGATGAGTGTTGCTAAAAAGCCGCAAATTTGTTGAGCAATTTGTAAAAGGGTATTCATTCTTATGAAAATATAACTGTGTTTGTCATTTCTTTGAACCCAAGAATTTGCTCTGAAATTCCACTTTAAATGATGACGATAATGATTTTACATCAGATTCCGTTTTTCATTCTTGGTAAAATAGCCGGTTGAAAGCAAATAATTTTCTATTTAAGTGCCAAAAGAGATACATACCTTGGTGTACGTGGGGTGGCCTTTAGACGCGTTGAATCCATCATATGTCGTCTTTCATCTTTTTGCTGATTATTTTCGTCATTTGTGCTGTCGTCGTCTTCACGTACCGCACTATGCAAAATTGAATAAGTTTTCGAAATAAAGTTAGTTGAATGTAATTTTATTATGCAGCAACCATCTATATGCTTCTATTTCATTAGATTGTTTTGAGACATATAGTGGTTATTTTAGCCGAATTTTGTTATACAAATTAACAAAAAGTGGTTGAAATATATTTGCAAGGTAAACTTTTGAATAAGAATAGTAAGCTGCGATAGCATAAATTTATGTTTGAACTATATAAGAACCTTGAAAATCTAGTTAATTCTCTGGTGATACTTACTCGGCATTGGCCATTCCAGTAACGATAATCATATGCGTCGGTCTTCTCATGATGGGCATCGGCAATGGTAATTCACCGTGTGCGGCTCGAGCCGTAAGCGACAATGCACACAGTTTATGATGTACACCCCAGTGGTTTAAAATCACACCTATTCCGGGTAAAATGAACACCAACAATGTGTAAATTGTTAGAAAAACACTGGGCATTTGCATTGTCCCAAAATTTAGCTGACACAATGATTTCAACTCGTCATTTTTTCGAATTGTTTCGTTCGTCGCGTTTGCAATGGATGCAAATGGATTTGTGCTGAGAGTGCTGGATTTTATATCGTTTTCAATCAACAACTTTTTAGTTAATTCGGGCAACATTGTTTGCGCTGTGTGATTTGATCGTGTTGAATTAACCTCTGTCTCATCATAGTATGAACTATTTTCAAGAAGAATCGGAATGCTGACACAAATTGCGCTAATCCAACTGGCAAACGCAAGAAACGTTGGTAAAAAACGACGCTGACGCAGTTGTGCCAAACGTGGATGTTTAACAGTAGCATATCGATCGAGAGACAACATCAACAAACTTATCGTACTCGCAGCCACTGGAACAGACTGTTGAATGGAAGAAAAAAGACAACAAAAATGAGTTACGAAAAAAAAAGAATGTTAGGTTATATTGAGTATGTTGAATTTAAATTTGCATCTGCTTGACAAAATGATGTCCAATACCGTATTTTCTTACTGTGCGACCACAAAATGAGACAAAAATAAACTATATAACATCATTTTTTCCCAATATTAGAAAATTAATGTAGCGCTCATCGATTGTTGAACAGAGAAACCCAAGCGTAAAATCGATTTGATCCTTTTAAAAACATGGTATATGCTTGATGCGAAATCTCAACATAAGAAACCGAACACAAAAACCGATGACTGAAAATCGGTGAAACGAAAACGAAACTACTTAATCGTCTTTCACAAGCCAAAGATACCAGCAAAAAACCGGAACAAAAACTTGAAACTATATGTATCAAAATGTGCAGTATGCAATATGCATTGTCAACAAAAAAAAACCGAGATGGATAGAGAGAGAGAGAGAAAGAGAGAGAGGGAACGCCATTATGCCATTTGGATAAACACAAAGTGTATTTGTATGTTACCATTGGCAATATACGCTACTGCTGAAACTAATAACCGTCTTAATCTAGTTTTACGTCAATGCAATAAAAAAGAATTAATCAAAATAAAAGCTTTTTGAAGTCGTTGTCGCTGTATTCCCTTTTTTCTATTCATTTTCTTCCCCAACTACATTTGTTTTATAGATGATTTTCAGCGTTTGGCTGCTACTTTGCACTGTTATCGCTACTTAAATTTTCCCTTTCGTTCGCATATTTTTTTTTCGTGTGCGTTTTTCTTTCTGTTGTGAAAGTTTCATTAAATGCGTTTAAGTCGATGAACTAACTGCTCAGTCCCTTTTTTTCCTTATCACAACTTCAGCTTCGTAAGAAGAACACATAGTCATACATTCGACACCATTTCACAACAACAACAATGAACGACTAGATAGCGGGAACAAAAGGAAAATTTTGTTTTAAAAAAATAAAACGGCGAAAATGAAGTGAAAATGCGTCAGTCTGAACTTCCTCTGGAAGCGAGAAACAAAACCGCATGATTTTTTTTCCATTTTTTAAATGAAATATTCCAAGACAAAAGTGAGTCGCTGACGTTGACAATTCAGGTAAAATGTTTTCAACCCTTGAATGCAATTATAGTAAAAGGACAAAGGGAGAGAGAAAGAGAAGAAAAATGAAATTTTATCTTGCAGATTCCCAAACAAGTGTGGGAAAAAACAAACGAGAACGAAAATAGAATACTGCACATCACAATTTACGCCGTGAAACACTTTCAATTTAAAGTGGATGAACTTTTGCAGAGCTAACTCATGGAAAATGTTTAAAAAATATCTCGCTCTTATTCCAATTGGTTAGCGTTTTATAAATATTATTTGGAAAAAGACAAAGCTGTAGAAAAAAAAACAGCTTTATCACTATGTGTTGGAAGATTTTCCATAAATAAATTGCATATGCTGCATTACGGAATATTTCGCAGCTTATTTCTGAGTATCGCAAATTTTTGCTTCTAAAAAATTCATCATCTCTAATACATTTTGCATTGCATGAAATAGATAAAAGTCAGTCTTCTATCTTAATTTTTAAAATGTCGACTTTCCGATTTATTTACGAAGTGTATGCTTTTTGTCTAATGGTGAGAGTAAGTTCAATTGCTGGAAAAATTATTCAATACATGTTTGCTAGCATGTTTGTAAGTGGAGTTTGTGATTTGTGTACCGGCCAAATAGAAATCGGCCGACGTCTTTAGAAGAAGTGTTTTCATTACGATGTAATGCTATTTTCTAGTCTATGTATTTCGGATGGATATCCATCCGAGATATTTTAGAATATCTGGATATTTAACGCAACTGCACAGAGCCAGAGCTGTGTGCGTCGCACATATAATCTACGGTATGTCGCTACACGTAAAATACAGACACAGTGTGACTGTGTACGTGCGGCACTTGATACACATATACGTCGCGACATACCGTTGCGTTGAATATCCAGATATTCTAAAATATCTCGGATGGATATCCATCCGAAATACATAGACTGCTATTTTCATAAGTATCTTGGGAACGATTTGCCATCAACCATTTATTACGGTAGATTCAAAGAAGTCATAACAATTAAATATATCAAAATATAGAAAATGTTCAATCTATATTCATTCACCGCGAAATTTAAAATCATTTTGAATGACATTGCGTTGAATACAAATGTTTTTGCCACATAAGTTATCGTCTCTTATGGATTCTCGCGGGAGCAATTCAGATCATTTGTCAGAGTGATTTTGAAACGGACAATTTATACAAGTAAAAAATTGTATATGTGATGATATCTAATCTTTTAAATATCACTTTGAAGAGAATAATTTCGTTTAATTGAAATAGAAGTTTAGGTTTGTTCGAGTGAAAAATCGACTATTCGCCGAACAGTAACAATATTTCAATATGGAAAATCCGGTGATTTTTTTCCATCATTTTTTACGTTGTATTCGCTTTCGCTTAGAATTAAGTTTATATTCTCCCTTCAGTGTGATTTTATCCAACTTTTTAATTAAATTTACGTTACAAACGCATTAAAACCTGATGGGAATATAGCATGAAAATCTGATCATTGTCTCATAACTGTCGGCATATGTTTCCATATACACAGTTCATTTTGTGCGTGATTTCGCGCGCACGGCATGTTGTAAATGGCCATAATACAGCCATATGATATTAAACAAAGATTGACATAATCGTGCGAACGTTTTGTGTTGCCTACTGTGAAAAAATCCACATATGAAGTATGTGGTGCATTTTTCGATTTCCGTCATGAATATACGTAGACAAAATGTGTCATAACCGCAGCCACGGTTGATACTTAAATTTTCGCACAATTTTATCGTCGTATGTGCGTATTTCAGCCATAATCGCCTCTAATATAAATGAAATGATTACTAATTAGAAATTTATTGCATTGAACGCGACATTAAAATCGCATTAATTTTTCGAAATGTTGATATATACACGATGTGAGGTTCGTGACACAAATCCGCTTGCGATAGAATTGTAACGAGGCAAAGTAAAATGGGAAAAAAGAATATATGCGTACACCGCAAAGGAAATTCAATCGATATCAGTGTTACTTATAGGTTGTGTGTGTATGTGTAGCAAATGTAATGGCGTAGACAATGCTCTATCTCATTAAAATTAACGATAATTTTATCGTCATAAGGCGATGATGTGTCGTCTACGTTTGATCAAATCGCTTCAATTTATTTCTGTCTTGTGATTTTCGCGCGAATTTTCAGCATTCAGCTTTAATTATTGCGCCAAGGCCTTTTACAACAATGCAGATGTTGAGTAATTTTCGCTCATCATTGTTAAACTTTTCAAATCAACTAAATAAGTTGAAGAGTTGTGCATATTTTGACTGATGGATGGATAAATATTTGTTGATGCTTTTACAGAAAAAAAAAACGAATTCACCGAAAAGAACCGACAAATCAAACAAGATGAGTAAGCTATCTCCAAAGTCCATTTGAATTCGGTTCTTTAGATGAACCAATTTGAATTTATAATTGTAGCAAACTTTTCAACAATGAAATGAATCAACTTGAAAGTGATTTATTTATGAGCAAACACAACTACAAACGATAATTAATGTCGAAAAATTAACTTCACTGATTATTGAGCCCGGGTCGTTTTAGTTTGTTATCAATATTTAACAGATCCTTTAGAAAATTCCGTGACAACAATCATTAGGTGAAAGACGAGATACATACATTAAAGTTACTTTTGAATGGAACTTTGTCTGATGAAACCTCATTAGCAACTGGGACATGAATTGCTTGTTTGAGGATGAAATTAAAAAAAATACGAAATTGGATATTACTTCTTCTCTATCCCGAACATAACTGCAGGATATTTTTTTATGTTGTACTATGTCTGCAGCATAAAAGCCACATTTATGCCAAAAATTGAATTTCGGTGAATTGGTTGCTACGTGTTGTTCAGCAACAACAGTAACGAAAATAAAAATCTTCGTACATTTTAAAGTTAAAGAGTTTCTCCATTTTCTGAAAAGGTTAGCCAAATTATATTACCACTCTAATGGGTTTTATGGATAGAGAGCACTTCACAGAAGTGCTGCAACAACACATTTTTTTTAAATTTTCATTCGAGGACGATCTACCAATTAATTTGATTTAATCTCTGTCATGATCTCTGTAACAAACATGTATCATGCAATATCCAATGACCGAAAAAAAAGCCATTATGAAATAAAGGATTCTTTTTTAGCGTTCATTTTGTGAAAAATTCCATGACATAGACATATTGCTATTAACGAAAATATACGGACTTATCGAAAAATCGATAAGAACCAATGAAGAAATCGAAAAGAAAGCAATTTGGTTGGGACTGATTAGCTTTTTTCTTCATCTGCGAGGATTATGTGGAAGAAAAGCCTCTTTTTTCTTAAGTCGATTGCTCTTCGGATAATGATGATGGACTGAACGTCTAAGCTTTATTTATCTGTTTGACAATTTTTTTTATTTGATACATATTTCGACCATGGTCTTGCTATCATTTTTATTGGTTGCTATAGTATTATGTACCTCGCGAGTAAGTATTATCTTAAAAAAGATGGAAAATTCCAATCTAACTAGTTGTGATAATCGTTTAAGTTTAGGTGTCTGCATGTCTGTGTGAAAAAAAACCACGTGTTCATATAAATTTTTGTTCAATCACTTACCTGCACAAAATGAATTAATTTGCAAATGAGTGTTGTGGTGATGGTTTTTCGTGCGTCGAGAATTAGTGCAACGACAGTCAATGGTGCTGAAACACCGGTTACCATTAAATCGGCAATGCATAATGCAACCAACAATGGATTACGAAGGCGAGCTGACGATTGTGTGAAAAGTGTTACAATGAGCGAAGCGTTACCAAAAATTCCACCAAGCACCACAAGGAAGTAGAGTACAATCAACAAAAGCATCCAATAGTTTGAAATAATTGACCCATCATCATCATAATTATTTGTATTGTCGTTAAGCAGTTTTGTAGCTGTTGAATTGGCTTGTTGATGTTGTTGTAAATTCGATGTTAACGCTGACTGAACGGCATCGGAAAAACGGCTTACAAACGTGTCGCCCGAAAACTGATGCACTTGTCGATGAGTGAGCGATTGTAATCTATTGTTTAGATGCGATGTTGTCGTCGTGGACAATGGTGACAATGAATCAGAAGATGCGATTACAGCACGGTTTGTATTGATGTCGGCCAAGTTTTGTGCCAAGTTACCGTTTTTCTCATTAGAAATTCCACTTGAAGTGAAGTGATTATCTGAATGGTAATTGTCCAAGTTACTAATATTATGAATGGTTTTGCTGAAGTCGGAAATATATCGATTTAACTGTTCTGCATGCCATTTTGGATTTTGGCCCATTATTAAAGTTAATCAGGTCATACGAAAATATGGATGAATCGCTTCGTTCCTTGAGATCACAATACTGTTGCTAGTCATCCACAGCGTTACATCCAATTTAATAGTATTCATCCATTGCTTTTACTGCTGTCTTCTGCCAATCCTCAGCGCACACATATACACGCGCACAGAGCTAAGGAAAAAGAAGAGAAGAAAGCAAAACAGCAGCCGTATTATTACGATTTTATTTCAATAAATTTTATCGGTCATAAAATAAATGGAGAAAGCAAAATGAGAGTGAGAAAACAACTTTTACATGCACTTCAAAAGAGCGCTCAGCTCAGTTTCAATGTATACATGTTGGTTGATGTGTGTGTGTGTGTGTTGCACACAAAAGCAAGGGATAACTTTTCTCTCGCTTTTGTTCGCAAAATTGGATCAACGGAAGTATCATTTGCGTTCATGATTACGATTACAACAATAATTTTATGCATCACACAATAGAAAGACGACGAACAATTGAGTGATCGACAGTATGACAATTTTTCAAATATATGGTGGTTTTCTGTTTTGCAATGGCTTTGTGGATTTTCCCACAGAATGAAAAAACAAAAACAAATCATAAATAAAGCATAAAAGTTGAAATGATGACAATATCATTTGCACATCACACAAAACAGAGAGTGAGAGAGAACGAGAAAGGAAAGAACCTTGTGGTGTGACAAACATTGACTTTGTGAATGGAATCAATGAAATCCATCTGGATTGAAGTAAAAATTATTATTGATTCAACGTTATATATATATCATATATAGCGAAAACAAACCGATTGAATGGCACCAATCTGCAAATTCTTTTTGCTATCACATGAAATGGCTTCATTTTTTTTGAAGTTGAAGAAAATATGTTGTTGTCTGTCTGTATGATGACTGAGAGAAATTTCATTTCCACTTTTCTATTGCTTTATCGCATTTCATTCGGCCACAATGGCATAAATCTGAATGCAAACAATTTCAATTCCGGCGATCAAATGTCCGTTTCCCAGGGGCCATCATTAAAAGTGACAAAAAAATATATTGAATTTAATATTTCCGTCACAAATCGGAAGAACGACTTCATCGGAACTCATTTTTTATTTGGAGAAAGACAACTTGTTTCAGTTCAAGCATGACATTATTCACAAAATTCTGACAGTTCTTTTTATACCTTTTGCCGCTGTATGAATATTGATTCAAAGGGTCAGCATGATTATTATTCATTTTAACCCTGATATTATTCACTGTTTTATAGCAAAAAAATACAGAGCCGGAGAATTTCAATACTCAGCGGTCATTATCATTATTGTCGCTGTTCTTCAAACGAAAGTGAATGAATGTCACCGAATTGAAAAAAAAAAACATAAAATGGAACTGGATAGATACATATCCATTTCGCAAACTGCGTCTATTCGGTATAATTTAGTGGAGTCCCTTACTTAGGAGCTCCTCAGTGTTCCCCCGGCTGCTCCTCACATATATTGCCCAGAGAAATGTATCTCCGAATTTTGATGTAGATATCCATCTGTCCTGTCCATTGTATGTAAAGAACATTAACGATTCTCGGAACAGTTTCCACCTCTTTTTTATATTCTTTAGAAAACTGTCTGAGACAAGCGAATTACGAAAATTATACACGATTGCACGTATAGATAGTTCTTACGATATTGGTCAGAAATAGTATTATAAAAACTAGACCCGAATTCATACAAACGGAAAAAGTTTCCATTATCTTTTTGGCAATAATGCGTCGACATTGTTTAAGAATAGTTTGTGAAACTATGCAAACGGATACAATTTCATATAATAATGTTATCGAACCGGGGTACACATTCCATATGCCAAATTGGCTATCACATTGTATTTAATTTGGGGATCCAAGCCGAAAATCGTCAACATTCAAATTCATTTCATTTCAACTAAACGTGTGCACGGTAAGACATTCCGTTATTATTCGTTTGTGAATTCGAAAAATGTCTTTTCAACATTCCATTTTATGTGAACGGTAAAAGTCACGAAAATTGCATTCATTTTGTTTTCCATTTCACTAACGTTCTTTTTTATATAAAGAAAACTTCACGGACGTTTAATTTCATTTTCTGCCAAAGAAACAGATTTACTTTGTTGCTTTTGACCCACAGAATTTTTCGATTTCATGAAAGAAAAAAGAATTCGATGCGAAATAAAAGCGAATTAAACTACTTTGCTATTTTGAAGATTGTAATTTTTGGAAAACAATCTTTCTCTCTCTCTTTCTCTCTCTCTATTTCTATCTCTTGTGTGTTTTCAAATCTTCAATGTGAAAAAAACGAAAACAATCATCTTTTATCATCAGAAAACTTAGTCATTTTGAGGGATGCATGTGATATGTGTAAAATAAATGTAGTGTTTATGACACTGCCAAAAGTTGCAAAAAAATCTGGTTTCAGTATATTTTTTTGACAGTCTACTCTTTTTGATTGGATTTTTGCAAATAAAAAAACTTCAACAAGCGATGTTTTCAATTTTTTCTTCTTCCATTTTCGTTCACTATTTAACTTTTCCACGTCAAACTTAGGTAAGTTAATCTTATGAAAGAACAACAACGATTTTATGGGTGTTACACGTTTGAACGTTTTCGTACGTTGGCGCATTTAATAAAATGAAAATTGGAACAAAAATAGTCTTTTTTTGCATTGGCAGTGATGCTTTTCACTTATTTCACATCAACTGAATGTAGCTGAAACTAAACTTACGTCAATGACAACGACCTACAATGTTTATTACTTTTACTTACTCACTCACTCAATCCGAAAAGTCGTCGACAAAGTGTATTTCTTCGTCTTATTTATACACTGATGACGTTAAGACTCAATCTACATCAAATTTATCAACACATCGAAATCATTTCGCTATGTCTGTGTATGTGTGTGTGTGTGAGTGGCAAACTTCGTTTTACGTAAATGTTATAATTAATCGCGTTCCATTCAACTTTCAAAGCATTACTTATTATAGCAAAAGCTGTTGATTTAATTAGATAGAAAGTTACAAATAAACATGTTTCGTATATCTAAATGATGATTTCCGTTAGAATGGCAATATATTGCTGAGATTTACATCTCATGTCCTGAAGCTTGTAAAACTATCTAGTTATAAAACTATACCACCAACACTTTCTATGTATGAAATGGTGAGCAACAAGTGAACATACTGATTCAGATTGTACCCAAACCTAAAGGTGTGAAGAAATTGAAGAAGCACTGGGGGTAGCTGGCTACTATTGTTTAATATGAGATATTCTTAAATAAATCAGGTTTTCCCAGCCTTGATTAATCAAGGCATGCAGCCAATGGTACACCATGATTGCGAATGTAAAACTCACCTCTCAAAAATTAAACTCAAAACATCCGAAGTATCCAAAAGTGTACCCAATGAAACTGTGGATGTATGAGTTTAATTAAGCAATACTATATTATATAACTGAAATTAATGATCATTTTTTGGTTTACCTTTGCAAATGCCGTAAAGCTGAAAAACCAACATTAACTGAGAATGGAGAGAGTGAGTAGTGTTATTATAGAATTTTTTATGTATTTGCGTAACGTAAAAGGAATTTGGTCAAAAAACATTCTCCAACAGCTTAAAATCATAGAATTAAAGGGAACCAAATAAAAATATTCAACAAAAATGAAATAAAACTATTTACAATTTCCTTTTATTGAACATTTGTGATTCATTCAGTTTAATCCTTCTATTTTATCGCTAACATAATCAATCGTAGTTCTTTTTTAATTTATTTTGTTATATTATAATAATCAAAATCCCGCAGCACCATGCTTTGAAGATCTACAACAAATTCGCCCAGTTTATGATTGTGATGCCAGAGTTGTACAAGTGATTCACACCAATACCGGCGTTTTTGGGTATAAAAAAAAAGATTGGCCACATTGATATCTACCCAAATAATGGAGATTATCAACCGAATTGCATACTTCCTACATGTAACCATAATTATGCCGTAAAATTCTTCATGCAATATGATATTAAAGCATATCACTCCTTATCCTGGCACCCCTTCCATTACCATGGTCAATATTGGTCTTGTTTAAAAGTTGGTCTTAGTTTACCTCATGCCAATTTATGCGACAAGTGTTTAAGTAGCAAATATAATTATTATTTAAGGTCATCAAATCTTGGTTAATTCACCATGCATTGAACCTCAAAAGATCACTGAAGATTAAACAGTTTAAATTGGTCTTGCTTATTCTAAACTGTTCAATTTGAGAATTTAAATCAAATTTGACATTTTTTGTAACTATGTTGAATATAACAAACAAATAAATGATTTTAATAAACGAACCAAAATCTGTTGATTTCTATGTACTTAATTACAGGGTGCGCCATAATAACTGTCCCTTTTTTTCAATCGTTTGTTTTAATACTCAAATGTCTTGCGATACACTCTGTCGTTTACCGTTATGTTTATTGGTGCTTACTCTAACTCTAACGATACTGCGCATTTATGTACAGTGTTTGTTTTGCTTGCAATAAGAATGGATGTGAAACGTCAACTGGTACTAAATTTGCACAAACGGGGCTTGAGACAAATTGATATTCTTCAACAGCTACAAAATGAAAATATCAACTTGAAATTTGTAAAGCGCACAATAAAACGATACAAAGAACGGAGCAGCGTTGATATATTAAAGAAAACTGGACGAAAAAGATCTGTTCGTGCCAAAAATCTCATCAACATCAACGTGTGAGAGAGAAAATTCGCCGAGAACTTCGAAGAAGTGGACGAAAGTTGGCTCATGAGCACAAAATCAGTAAAACTTCAATGCGACGAGTTTTGGCAGAAGACCTGAATATGAATCCATTCAAAAAATGTCGACGACATGGTCTCACAATCAAAAATAAACAAGCCAGAAAGCAAACATGCAAAGAGTTGTTGCGCCGGCACGCAAACTCGAACATTGTTTTTTCAGATGAAAAGTTGTTCCTTTTACAGCCAAGCCTCAATTCGCAAAATGATCGTGTGTACGCAACATCAATCCTTGATATTCCCGAAGATAGAAAAAACCATCGAACGATTTCAAAATGTTCCACAATTGATGTTTTGGGCCGCCATGTCGGCCGACCACAAATGTCCACTGGTTTTCGTCGAAGAAGGCGTAAAAATCAATAACAGAGTATATATTAGAGAAATTTTGCGTAAAAACTTATTGCAACAGTCTCAAAGACTATTCAGAGGTGAACCATGGGTATTTCAACAAGATGGTGCACCCGCACATCGAGCAAATACGACACAACAATGGCCACGCACGAATTTTCCTGATTTCATTGACAGAGACTCATGGCCGCCATCGTCTCCTGACTTGAACCCGCTCGATTTTTTCGCTTGGGGATACATGTCGTCGAAGCTCAATGATCTGAAAATTACGAAACGAACCACTTTGGATGCATTCAAAAAGAAAATAATAAAAATTTGAACGAAATTCCCATGGATATGGTGCGTGCCGCGTGTCAATCGTTTTCGAAACGTTTGCGTTTGGTAATCCGAGGAAAGTTGGAAAGAATTAAAGTCAAAGGCTGAATCATAATCTCTATACCTCATTCTTATATCGAATAAAATTATATCTCGATTTGATTCAAATTTCTGTATTTTTTGGCTAGAAATAAAAGGGACAGTTATTATGGCGCACCCTGTAGATTATTTCTAAAGCACATTACTGCTTGCGAGTAAAAAAATTTCATGAGGGGAGGGCTGGGAACTTACATGTTTTTCGGGTTGACCAAAGTCAAATCCCGAATGAGGGGGGAACATTCACAATATTGAAGCGTAAAAAATTTTATTCTCCAAAAACATTTTGGTACTTGGCTAGGCATAAAGCCAATTTCGCGTTCTCGTTTGACGCGATTTGTCCAGAATGTAACAGACTTCCTGAAGTCCGTTCAAAGAAATTGATAAATATTTACTTCACTTTCAAGATAGAGGTTGTTGAAATGATAATTGATGTCGTTCAATTGTTATTTCAAATTATTGTCTTATCTCGCTGTTCATTCCGAGAAAAATACAATGCTTTCAAATCAATAGATAACACAAAAAAATGTCATTGATATGCATTTATCTAGGGGGATTTATCTTCAAATGTCTACGATTATCACAGTAAATAGTAAAATATATTGCCAAATCATCTGGAATACGCGCGAATAAATGTGTATAGCTGCATATATTTGGTATTATAATATTACGTGAATATTTTGTATGAAATTGTATGAACGAATAGATGAATCCCCCTAGGCATTTATAACGTGAAAGACCTCTCAAAGAACGCACGTATTCAATGAATGTAAATATTTAGAGAGCAAACAATATTCGCACTTTTTTTGGCAATTAAAATTTCGATTTGACGACGACATAATATCTTCGATATAAAAAACTATGATAAGATTTGGAAATGAAAATTAATATAAAGAGTGTCAACGGAATATAATTAAAGTAGTTTAAACGTATGGTTAAACGAAGTTTCACATTTAATTCTAATAGAAAATGAAGATCAACTCTTTTTTTATATTCATTGTTTTTTGTGTCGGTGCTGTAACTAGCAACCCAGCTCATAGCATGAAGGACACTCAATCAAATAATGTAAGATTTTTTAATATTATATTTGTACATTGGTATTTGTCCATATTGTCATTATATATTTTAATTTAATACTTGAATAGCTTTTGATCAATGAAGTGGAAGGGGTCGAAGTAATCCCTCAAAATATATATTTTCAATTTCATTCAAATAAAATATGCTTACTAAAATCATTCGATTTTATTTTAAATAGAAGAATCTATGGCTGAACCGTTTAAAATTTGCAGATGGGAAAACAAAGATGATTGATTTGAATGACATTCAAGATCAAATCGATATAACTGTGCTGGATCGGATGCATTCTGCTGATAATTTCAAAAAAAAAATTGCGAATAAGGTTGTTTTTATCCAGCAAAATGTGGACGGCACATACTCAATATGTCTTGACGGTAAAGTTGGTTATGATATTGAAATCAACTTAGTTTATGTGTTACTTGAACACTTTGGCGAGTATATTTCAAAACTAGTAATTTCAATGCCCAATCCCAAATCAGAAGGTCATTTAAAAAAGATGGTCGAAATAGCTAGTCAGTATTGTGAAAATTTACTCAAAATCTTCATAACTGGCGGCAAAAATATATTTGATGTAGTGAAAAAACCATTTTATAATGTAACGAGCGTCGAACTTCAGTTTTCTGAATTTGAAACTCATTCACAAAATTTTAAAGAAATCTTTCCGAACATTCAACGATTAGAATTACTTTGGTTTAAAATCAAAGATGATATTTTCAACGATCATTTTCCAAAATTAGATTATTTGGTTATTGGTATGGAGGATAGATTTATTGGGAAATTGATAGAGAAAAATCCTCAAATTAGATTTTTGAAAATGGGTTTTGTTAGCGCAAATTTAGTTAAATTAGCAAGTGAACATTTACCAATTCTGGAAACATTGCAATTGCCTTATGATACAAAAATTAATTACGAAGGTGAGATTCATTTTAAAAACGTTAAACATTTCGAAATTAATAAGATCACAGGAGGGCTCCTAAATATCACGTTTGAACAGTTGGAAGAACTTAAATGCAATTCATATTTTTTTTCCCAGTGGATTGATACAGTAGAAACAAATCCCAATTTAAAAAAGCTCACAGTCAAAACCAGAGACGGAGTGGATGATGAATATATTTCATTGCTTATAAAAATAGCAAGAAATTTGGTTGAAGCTAGTTTCGATTGCGCATGCCACACTCAAGCAGAAACGATTGTTAAATTTTTGAAGGAAAGCAAACATATGCAAAAATTATATTTAAATTATTGCTACAGCATTTTAAATGAATTAAAATTGCAAATTCCAGATAATTGGAATTTGATGTTATTAGAACATGAAGTCATTTTTATTGAACGAAAGTAGTACAAAAAGCTTGATATATCAAATTAAATCTTTGATAAAAATACAACAATAAACCAATAAATAAGTGATTTTGTTTTATTTGCATTTTTGTTTTTCGAATAAATAAAGCATTGTTGAATAAAACGTGCAAATGTTTCTGTTTTAATTTTTGGCGCAAAATTTATGGTGGTTGAACAAAATGAAGCGCTATCTGAATAATTTGTTGAAGATAAACTAAAAACTTTTTATAATCAACGGTAAATAAAACCAGGGACCGGTTCGTGTATATTTCCATGCTTGCCTAGATACGCTAGGTAGCATAGATATGCTAAGCATAGCGGCAAATGCAACCGACGCATCGCCGTCCACTCTGTATGAACATACACATGTTCGTGTATGTAGGCGGCCGTGCTTCGAGATACGTACGCATAAGATATAGCTCGAGTCGAATGGCGACGGGTGCGTTGCGGCTTGTCTCTCCGCTATGCTTAGCATAGCTATTGTATCAGGCATAGAAATATGCGCGAACCGGTCCCTGAATAAAACACGAACAAAACATGGACAACTGGCTTCGCGAGTAAAACAATGAAGCGAGTGCCGCGAAAAAAGAATGAAACATTCACTCATTCATAAGAAACGAACTCCGAATTTTCTTCCTCCAATTTTCTCAATTAATTCAAATGTTGATGTGAGAAAAAATAAAACAAGTGAAAAATGTATGCTGAAATGTGTGCAAATTCTGAGAGCAAAAGCCAAATAAGTAGGCTTTTGTTCTGTCTTTTTATATATTTGGTTTTTGCTCGCATAAAATTATGTATGTTGATTTGATTCAAAAACAGAGTACACTGAGATGTGTGTAAGTATACAAATTACACTTACTTTTTATTGCAGAAAGACACTGACCTACATTAATTATCTATTTCATACATTCGAAAAGTTTATTCACATATAGCTCATTGTAAACAGACAGACAGTTGAAAAAAATTGATTCAAAACACAATAAACGCAGTGCAATACATTCATTCAAAGTACTTTGCATTTTCGTTGACCGCTACGGCAGCAAACGGCAGCGAAGCACTGGGGGTAGCTGGTAACATGAGATATTCTCATCAGACGCTCTTCGAATCACACAGCAATATAATCAGATTAAAAAACGAACCGTATGATTCGGAAAAACTGTTTCGTTGCAAAAACAAAAAAGCAGTGAGAAAAAGTATGTTCAAAGTGTAAAAAGTTTAAAAAAGTAAAATGAGGTGATGTAATTGAGTTTAGATTAGATTTGGCGCCCCGTCCCGTACCGCATGTGCACACATTGCTCCAAATTCTTTCGGTTCAATATTTATGCAGTCGCTATTTTGTTTTTCGCTTCATCTGCATCGCATTGTCTATTGGTTATGCATGTCATGTCACACTAGTTCTGCGACACACACACACATACACATTCAAACGCATGCACTTGAGCTTTTTGGTTGAATTGTTCGGTTTATTGAAATCTACGTGTGCAACGAAAGCAGTAAAAGCATGCTGCTTTTGGGCATACAACAACTGCATCCATACACACCGACACGCAGACATTCTATGTGTGAATACAGATTTAATTGGAATATGTAAAACTCTGGAATGATTCGTTTGCATTAGCTACGACTTTTTTGGTTGCTAACTTTAAACCACATCGAATATCAACTAATTTCTACATTGGTAAAGTGGTTGCGTTACCACACATCTGTTTGAGATGGTGCATCAATGCATTCAACCTGCATTTCGTGTGAAATATTTAAAGATAAAAATTATTATGGCTTCGATTCTATCATCGCATTTAATGCAGCATGGATGCATCGCTCCTCTCTATATGTAACATTGAACCAATTAACGGTCCAAAGTTATAAATTCACGTTAACGTGGTGCATTTTGAATAGAGCTGGATTCTTCTTTCTGTTACTCGCAAAAAAAATGTACGTGATTCATTTAAAGTTTTGATAATGTGTGTCCTTTCATCCATGCAAACCTTTGAAGGTAACGAATTTTACGATGGAGACGCTTTTTAAATATATACACACAGAGAAATTTTACAAAGAAAACTAGATGGCATGTCGTATAAAATTTGGAACTAGATGACAATACATATAAAATTGTATTTGTCCATATAATCTTCATGTAAAATATCGTTTTTGTGTATTCTCTTTTTGTATGAAATTATATGGAAAAATACAATTCTATACGGAGTGTCAACTAGTTCCGAATTCTATACGACAAGCCATCTAGTTTTCATTGCAATATTTCTCTGTGTGTATATCATCATTTTTTGAAATGGTTTATTTATCTACATTCTGCACAAAGAACGGTACTTTTTGCACGTAACGCATACATCGAAGGGAAACATTTTTTTTTGTTCAGTATCGGATAAAAAATCCATGGTTCGATTTAAAACTCGGTTTTGTTCTGCATTGAATATTGTTGAAGATTTGAATGAAATCTCCATAAATAGAAAATTAGAAGTTCCAGACGAAGAATGTAATTCGCTTTTAAAGCTATCGACAATAATAGCAACAACGAGCTAGAGAAAAATTACTTTTCACATTCGCGTGGAAATGGAGCTTCGCTATTATATTAATACTGTCCTGTGAATGAAGAAAAGTGAAATCGTACATTCATCTTCATTTAACTTTGTATCGTACACGTTGCCACATTGAATCGGACGCATTGAGACAACATCATGTGAATTTATTGAGCTCAAATTCAATTTTGATATCAAATGAAAGTTGCATAGTAGATTATACATACAAATACGACACACAAATCACTAGACTAAACACAATTATATACGTTACGAGAGGTTTTTTTACTACTCATAATACATATTTCACGAGAAAAAACTGAACCAATAAAAAGCAAATTAGTGAAAAGTGAATTTCTCTGGGGGCAATTTTCAGTTGAAGCTACCTATAAGAATTACGATAATATGCGATAATTTGCTGTAGTCAAGAGTTCTTGAAAATCGAATGGTCCGTCTTTTTATTTCATTGGTGGTCAGCTTGAATTATCATTAGACAATCTCAAAATCGTGAATCTGGCTATATGCTCATGATATTGGGATGGTAAATCGAAAAAAAAAATGATTTACAAAGATACATTAATTTTTTTTATCTAAATATTTCAACAAACATTTCTTTATCTTATCAAATTTAACATTATAAGTTCGAACCATGTTTTTTCGTAATTTTTTTTAAAGATTTTGCCAACGCTAGTGCCAATGACTCTCAAACATTCAAAGTAAGAAGTGACGATGTGTGAATTCTTGAACAACCGAAATAATGCAACACATGGACAGAGAATATTGTTTGGCAGTTGAAAAATAGTTTTGATTTTTCGAAAGAACCTCTGCATTGAATACTTTTTCTAGAACGTCATGATAATAGAGATTTAAAAGATAAAATCACATTTACCACCACATTTATTGCCAGTACAATTGTAACGATCGTTCGTAGTGTTTTTGCTCTGAAGCGGAACGCTTTCTGTAATAAATAGTTATCATTATTTATTTTTTATATTGCATACATGGTATATATTATATACTCTAAACCTTGTTTCACTTTGTCTGTTGTCAAGCTTTAAAATCATTTTCTGTTTGTTTGTTCCACTCAAGCAGATATTAATTCAAGACATATATTTTTTCGACTCTTATGTCTTTATCTTTATTGTAATTTATAGATAATTGTCAAAAAGCCGTAAAATATTTGTGTCAAAAAGCTGTTTCCGTGAAATTTTTGTCCAGTATTTACCGAAAGTTCAACTTAATTCAAGTGTACGAAAATGGATAAAAAAACGTCAAGTCCCTTCATTTTTGAGGAAGTGAAAACACCAATTGGCAAAAAAACAATGATCGATAATGAAAACACGTTTTTATTGGCAAATACAAAACCCTCGTCCAATTTACATTTGCCATTCCCAAAAGATTATAAGTTCGAATCATGTTTTTTAAGCACGAGTTTTGAAGATTTTGCCAATGACTACCGAACATTCAAAGTAAGAAGTGACGATGTGTGGATTCTTGGATACCCGAAATCGGGCACAACATGGACGTTGAATATTGTTTCGCAGTTGAAAAATGGTTTTGATTTTTCCAAAGAACCGCTTGCAATATACACTGGTCTTTTTCTAGAACGTTTTACTGTGAATCCGGAGGATGGATATAAAGATTTAGAATTATTGAATAAGGCACCGTCGCCGCGAGTGATACAATCACATTTACCACCACATTTATTGCCAGTAGAATTGTGGACGGTTCGACCGAAAATTATTTATATGGCACGCAATCCAAAAGACGTAGCTGTTTCATTTTTTCACATGAGCAGAGATGCGTTAAAATACTATTCAGGAACCATTGAAGAACAATTCGACATCTTTTTGGAGAATAGAAGCCTATATGCACCACTTCATGCTCATATACTTGCATATTGGCAACTTCGTAACTTGGATCATCTTCTGTTTTTAAACTATGAGGAACAATTGGCCGATCGATTTGCTGCAGTTAAAAAAATTGCCAAATTTCTGGAATGCACGTATGGAGAAGAAGAATTAAAAGAGCTCATGGAATATACCTCAATTGAGAATATGAGGAAACTTTACACCAAACCAATGAATGGATTTCAGTAAGTGTTAAAAAAAAGAGTAGAATAAACATTTTATAATCGCTTTATTATCGTTATCGGAATTCATATATTTACTAAATGATGGATTTATGTACGATTCTCGCTCTTTTCAGATTCTTTCGAAAAGGAAAGGCTGGTGGATTCGTTGATGAAATGAGTGAGGAATATATCAAGAAATTTGATGAATGGACAGCTGAAAATTTAAAATACTCGGACTTTAAATTCGCCATCTGAAAAATACATCTCGATATATTTGCTCAATCTTATAAGTATGTTCATTTCTACGTACAGAAACTGTCTAAATCTATGTAAACATTGAAATGTCATCTTAATTACAAGAAATAAAAATAAAATGTTTGATAAAAGAGCACATTTAATGTTCATGAAAATGGATATTTCATTTCCAATTGTATCAAAATTGATGGGTTGTCGAATTTCGGTCAAAAATCCTGGCAAATCGTAAGAAAGTGATATCTTGGAAGATTTAAGGGAGGAATTAGTTTTGTACCCAGTATGGAACCGACATGCAGTCCATGCATGTTCACCCCAATTTTTGCTAAGAGAGCAGTTTTGCGCACATAATTGCTCATAGTGCACTCGAGAAGATTAAATCATGTCTGCAAGTTATTACATGATTTATTTCTCGAATTCCAAGTAGAAGCAAAGGGACATTTCTCGGATGTGACCATTTCTTAAGGAAAACTTTATTGTGGTATAAAACTGGATTTTTTACGTCTTCATGACAAACTAACCCATAATTCAGTTTCATCGGAAGAGTAAACAGCTGGTAGACACTTGAATGAATGTTCGAAATGATACACTCTTGTCTTCTACAAGATGTATTCACTTTGTTGCTCATATAACTACTGTAAATACTTTTCCTTTCACACTGCGCTTGTGGAATTGAAAAATAATGTCTATTTGAAATTATAAATTGCAAAAATTTTATCTTCATTAGACGACGTTTGTTTATGTAAAAGTAAAACGTTAATTTATATAAAGTTGTTTAAGTTGCAATGAGTGTAATTAAATTAAATCAAAGTACTCACAACAATTAATTTGAAAACTCCTTCTCGACAATTTGAGGTGCAACAAATTATCAAGAAACTTTTTAACAACTGAATTCGTGTATACTCTTCACTGACTCAAGACAAATAAGGTGAACGAAAAAAATTCTCTTCATTGAAACAAATTCAATGTATTGAATAAAATGGAAAAAATTGAAGGAAAGTAAACGACAAATGAACAAGTTTTCTAAGTAATGTTGTGATTGTTATATAGACTATGAGGTGTTCCATGAAAAAATATAGCACACTATGCTATATACCTTGCGAGATGAACACTGGAAATATATTGGAGCAAATGTGGCGTGTCGTGAGAGAATTTGCGGAAACGTTGCTTTTTCAGTTCTATCCTTACAGCTTTTCACTCTGACATATCAATTACAATTCGATTCATTACGACAAAAGATCTCAATTCAACTTAACACAGTCAAAAGCAAGAAAACTAATGAACGAATGACAGGCGTCACTAGCACGTGTAAATATTTGCCTTTCCCACTTCTACAAAGCTTCTTGAATAGAGACAGTGTCAACAAGAGTCGCTTTCATTTTGAAAAGATTTTTTTTTTCAAGAGATCTTCAGCTTACTCAAAAAAATGAATGCTCTCACGGACAAGTTCAGACAAATAATTGCAAAAATGTCATCAGTGGTGCTGGCACCCTTATGTGTGCTGTTGAACTTTGTTCATTTCATTAACCTTTGATCAACAAAGCAAATTCTACACACTTCAGCGGCCATTGCGATGATTTTTCTTTAATTTAACCGCATCAATGCCTTTGCCACCCACATGCGTTCATTTATTTGAACATTGTACACTCTGCATGCTTTTATGCGAAATGAAAATTGTCAATTACTTTTCAAAAATGCCAAACAATAGCTATCGTTCAATTTTCTTTATAAATTTTATCAACACCTTAATACACACCTATCGACTGAAGTGTCATTTTCGAGTGAGCGGTCATAACAGATGGAATTCTTAAGTGCGAATATTTGAAATGCTATCCCCAAGGTAAGAGCGTACATTGCACGCTTCCATTGCGATAGAAATACCGTAACATTGTGATAATATTGGTCAGTTGTGGAGTTTAGCTACTAGAAATGAATAGCTTCATCTTGCTTACACACGGATAAATTGATTCCCAAACGAATTGCTAAGTTGGTCGTTTTCATTCAATAAAATAAATAAAATGAAACTCTCACATTGCGGCAAAAAGTGAAGAAAGAATATATGGAAGCACGTTCAAGTTTCCAACGGCAAGTAGATTGATTTCAGAAAAACTCTTTTGAAATACATTCTTAAGAAAATTAATCGCATCACAAATTCATTCTCATCGTCTGTTTCCTTCATAATACATATTGAAATGTATATGAAATAAGGTTCATAGCGCTTGTCAAAAAAGAAAAACGCTTCACTTAATTATTCCGAAAGTTGTTTCTTCTTTTTTTGCCTATGTTCAAGTTCTTGGAATACAAAAGAGATGTTGTTTTGGAGCCACAATTGACGTTGATCACGTAAAATGTTAGATAAATATAAATCGAAATGAAAATACACACCGAATCAAGCAAACACTATTGGCGTACAAAACAATATAAGATTATGTGCAACATTTTAAAAGAGATTTTTCAGTTTTAAAATTACATAGCAATATGTATTCAACGCACGAAAAGCAAGAATAAAAGAAATGTAAAAAAACTCAATTTTGGTTAACATGTATTTATTTGATCGCATTAAATGGATAAATAAGATTGACACCATTCATAAATTGTAGATACCATCCACACACGTTTACCCTCATGCACCTTATAAGTTGAGTCTCCCTAATGACATTTGAATAAAGCGCATACAAATTCATCCAGCCTAATCGGGTATATATTTGTGAATTCGTCTCCGTTGCGAATTACGAGCAAATTGTTCTGAATACCATTAAATTACGATATACATCGATCTCAATTTTTCTTCGTCGTGTACAGAAGAGTGACTTCGATTTTCCGTTTCTATCGTATCAAAATCAAATAAAATCAATCGGAAGATAAATTCGCCGAACTTAAATCAAACACAACAAATGTAATTGGATTGGAAATGACGCCATTTCTTTTTTCCTTTTTCACACGGCGCACTGACAACTCTTTCCATTAAATTTCCGGTTCTATTTGAATCACTTGTTAGTCGCTCTATCTCTTCGTGTGCAAAATCGTTAACGCTGTTTGTTTTTGTTATCATGTGTTCCGTATTAAGATTTCGGTCTTTCATTTTAGGCTCTTTATCAATCGTACTGAAGTTGTAGTCTTGAATATGATAAAACTTTCTGACTTTTTTGTAAGCGCTTTACAATTGAAAAAAAAGAGGAAAAAAGGTGAAATGGGGGAAAAACTCAATGCTCAAACATTTACTAACAAAACCAACATACATCTATATGAAAATGATCAACATACATATTCAAAAGAACAAGAAAAAAAAAACTGTATCGAATCAGATTTCCTTGATGAGAAATGTGATTAATTTCTCTGTTTGCAATTTGATGCAGCAATGCCGAAGGAAAGCATTCATATCATTACATCCATCTTCGGTTGTTTGAATCACGCGCATTGAAAACCAAACTCTCATCAAACCATGATAAATACTCGATGCGATAAGCAAACCTGAAATCGAGCTAAATGGACAGTTGCTGCTACCAGTTGCTACCAATACCGACTGTTTATGTCATGAGTGTCCAAACCGTTGTCGGACTTCCGACGGAATTATCCCTCCGTCCGAAAGGTTCACTTCGGACGGACGGACAAAAACGGGATTTTGTATTGTCCATTGACACCTCTAGTTCATGACTGCCATATATTAATTCATCAGTTAGTGGTTGCAACCGACCACTTAGCTCGAGTCCAGTGTAAACGCATAAGTGAAATAAGGAAGAGCAATCACAGAATGTTTGATGAGTGAAAGCTGGTAAATATAGACTGGCGTCGCGCGTGTTTGAAATGGATCTTTCTCTGTCAGAAAAGCAAGTCATGGATGAATGAAGCAGAAGTAGACAGATAACAAAAAAAACTAAGTTAATTGATAGGTTTTCCGTATAATTGATGGAAATACCAGCTGGAAAATAGCGGAAAATGTTTGAAGAATCGAATGATGGATCGAAAATTGTTCCCAACGAGATGTAAATTGGTAGCAAAGGTATTTAATTGCACTTTGTTTCTAAAGGGGTTCAAAAAAAACTGTGAAATGTCAGGTCAACGTAAAATATTAACCGATTCACTGTTCTCTCTCTCTCTCTCTCTCTCTCTCTCTCTCTCTCTCTCTCTCTCGTTTTATGATGTACCATTCCGTTTTTATGTGGGCCGATTTTATTCATGAAATGCTTATACACACTTGAAATTCCGAAATGTTAATATAACTTGCATGACTGCTGTTGAGGTTAAATTATTTGCCGTTGTGCCCTTGCCTGAATAACAAATAAACGATCCGTTAAAATTAAATTGACTGAATGTTTTTATTTAATATGCAAACACTGAATGAGAGATGGCATATTTCATCATATCTCTCTGGAATGTACTCAAAATATGAGGATACAACAAAAAATGGCAATCAAATAAAAGAGCCGTGGTCAAATTGATGCCAAACTGTATTTTTACTCATTAGCTCAAAATCCATTAAATGAGTTCTGCCCCCTCTCTTCGTTAAAATCTCTTGCTTCAAGTGACCCACAAAAAAAGCTTCATCCGAGCATCTCATATCATCTGGCCCAATTTCTCCGCTTTTCTATATTTTGTGGTGGCCTCGCATAAATTCAACCAGAATTCGCATCCGATAGAAAAACTACACATACATATCTGTGGCCGGGCTTACGGTACGGTGTTCGCAAAGCACTTTTTATGCATTGGAGTGTGTCGAAAATCATGTCAAGAAAAGAAGCAAAACGGCTCGTAAAACCAAAACTATAATATGAAAATGGTAACAAGAGAGCATGAAACTTTCAGTTTTTACGTGCCGAAATATGTGCACAAAATCCGAGGCATTCAACTGTAGAAACATCTAAAGTGAATTGTGTTATGCTGACCGGTATGATTCAGCAGACACATAAAAAACACACACATACACTTAAAGAATACAATGTGTTTTTTTGTTTTAATGCGAGTATGCACATAATACCGCCTCTGTGTCCAAAAACAGAGGCAGACATTGTTCTCGAGCTCGGTTTTATTTACAACAGATGCAGGTTTTCCGAAGCCGAAAATCGCACACAGCTGCTGTAACACCAGTATTATTGTGTGTGTGTGTATGTGTGCCGCATTCAATACTGTTGCTGAGACTAAACGAATGAGCTAAATTTTAAGCGTTACAATCTAGTATTAAGAGCTTACATGCTTTTTGGCCTATATTGACTGAATCATTGAATCGTATTCACTTAGATTTATATCGGCCATTGCTTTTGAAATTATTCAAGCAGAAATATTCTGTAACGTGTGATTGGAAAACGCACATCTGCGTTTGCAATTCACATTCGCAAATATCGATGAAATTTTTCGCCGAATTTTATTTTCCACATTAAATAATAAATAATACAATCATAAATATTTATTGTTGTCAAAAGTTTTGAATTCAAATTAATGGGGTAGCAAATTCACGGGCGAAAAATCACATTTGAATACAAAATAAATATAAACGTTTGCTAATGTTCGTATTTGTGTGTTTGGGACCCCAAATACCTGTTCAAATTACATTATACATTTCAAGATTTACGTTTATCGTTAAGTCGAACGAAAAAAAAGCGAAACAAAACCTTTTGTCGTAAATGCGGTTTGCTTCATTTTTTGCCCATATTTACTGTAGCATTTCACATTCTATACAGCCGCGCACACTTCGAATTATAGACACATAAAAATGATCAATATTGCATTTATTGGTGGTTTACTGGTGTCTGGAGTTAAGATGAAATAATGTGATGCCCGTGGGTGTGTTAAATTCAGCGAATAATTCACTCTACATTGTGAAAATGAAGGTGAATGCTTGCAACCACAACCAAAACATTTTGCATATATTTATAGTTTGAAACGTGGGAAATCTTTTGATTGAAATAACGAAGGCGAATATTCGAATAATCGAATAATACATTTATCTTGCGAAGCTCATTAAATTGCAGCCAAAAATCTCGGAGATGATACGAAAAAAAACTGTATATTTGCAAAAAATAACGTTGTTTTGCTTCAAAAACAGTGATATTTTTTGTGACCTGCTGTGTCCTTGAAAATCTATACGAATTTTGAGGAGATGACTGATCATTTTTCACTTTTGCACATATTTCGAATTCCTAGAAAACTTAGCAAATTTTCACGCTCCAAATGTTGTTGAGAATTTATCGAAGCAAAATGCACTTGATTTTAAACAGAGATGCCATTTCAAATCGAATCGAAAATATGTGATGCAAGTGTTGAAAACTGAAAACGATGCGAAATCTTCTCGTTATGAAATCTCTTGATAAATCACATGAAAATGGTGTCACAGGAATTCTTCAATCCGAACGAACTTTGCTAAGCGAATAAATGACTGACGCTGTTTACATGATGTAATGACAAACGGTGTTCAATGTGTCTATTTGTTTCACGTTGACAGGTGGAAACGTTCGTTCCAAAACGTATTTTACTCAGCATGATACGCTTAGTGCCGCCGGTAAACCAATCACAAAATGTAAGTCGCGAATATATATATATATGCGACAAATCAGAAAATCTTCCAAATAATATTCTTCCCAAGTCAGTATAATACACTTTTCGAAGAGTGTACACGCTCTTCTCACACTCTTCGTATAATTTTATTCTACTCCCTTCTCACACTTTTGCATAAAACACGTATATTGAGTGAGAAGAGAGTGTGTAATGGTATTGGTAATGCTATCACTGCATTCCATTGGAAGTAATGTTTGTATTTTGATATTTGAACGTTTTTGACGTTTATAGCATTCGTCAGTTGTGTCAAAATACAACAGAACGACAATTGCTGTTGCAACAGCTTATTCATTTTTTTTTGTATACGTTCATTTTTTTCAAAATGTCAAAAGTAAACAAAATCAAAAACTATCCATCAGTGGAAAAATTTATTATATGAGAAGAGTGTGGGAAGGGAGTCGAATAAAACTATACGAAGAATGTGTACACTTTTCGAAAAGTGTATTATACTGACTTGGGTTATAACAACATTCTGCATTTATTTTGCCGTACTCATTCTCACGATTTTGTTATATTACGTTTGCTACAAATAGATCCTGTTTATATCCAGTTCGTTTCTGTTTTAAATTCAGCATCTGTCTAGGGGAATTTATTTGAATGCGTATTTGTCGTATTTGATTGCTATTTGGCATGAATGTGCGACAACGTCATACAAATTATATCCATTCTCACACATAAAACCATTACACAGATAAATGCCTGACATGATACACCGAACGGCTGAGGCGCCGTGAGAAAAAACAAAATACGTTATTCCAATCTATCCGTCGCATAATAAATAGAATCAGTATCGGCATTCAATACCTGATAAATTGGGGATTGTGTGTGTGTGTGTGCTACATAAATAAGTTAAGGTGTATTGCCCATAAAAAGACGCATCAATGCTATTAGCACCAGGCGCAAATCGTTTCACCAAAAACTCAAATGTCGAACTTTTCTTCTCCATCTTTGCCATGCACGAATATTTTCGCTCATTTCATCTTCTCGCGTAAATCGAATGTGTTTTTCTTATCCTTTTTTGTGCAAAAACTTTTCTAGATTTTTACCCTGCCAGATGATGACCTGAAGTGATGCGGCCAATTTGTAAAATCAATAGCATGCCACCAACCAATCAATTCTCCAATTAAAATGATATTGGGGGAGATGACATCGGGGGCGAAAGCGTCCGAAAGCATGAAGCAAGCCAATATTAACGAATGTTTTTGATGATCGAATCACAGCTGTGACAAAGTTAATCTTCCATTTTATGGTATTATATCGTATCAGTCGCGTTAAGCCACGTCATGTCATGTTAATTTCAATAATCGCTCAATTTAGTTTTCAATGTGATAAATATCAAAAGTGAAATTCTTCATTCAACTTTTAAATGTCATTATTAATGTTATTTAATAGAATTGTGACCATTTTTTGGACAGACATGTCAAAAACAAAAAAATAAAAAAAAAATGACGGAAGTAATGGTATGCATACTAGCTTCTATTTTATTCCTTGGATATTATTAACTCTTCGCAGCTTATTTACAGCGAAAGGTGTGTTTGTAACTGATTAGCGATTCCCAATTCACTGTACCTATGAATTATTAATGTATCTAAGAGTGTTGTGCAAATACATTCTCTCTCGGATAAAGCAAAAGCAAGCAAGCAAAAGTCAACACACCAAAGTATGTTAATGATCGATAGGGTTTTTCACTGCTTTGAATTATTAAATTTTGCCTTGCGGAGAGCATTTAACATCTTATTATACCGTTCAAGTTTCATATAACCACACCTGAAAAATCAAAAGTGAACATACACGCGCATATTCATTCCAATTTAACTTTAACGTTCTATCATTTTAGTCACCCACCAAGAATTTGATGTTCACCAAAAAAAGGTAATCATGAAAAAGTGTGCACATGAAATATTATAATAATCATCTTCCCAGCCCCTCGTATTTGATGTGATTCGATGTTGGGAAGCATACCTGTTGAATCGGTTCGTTCATGCATATTTCACTTTGTCAAGCAATGTGTAAATTTTTAATTTCTAAATGGCTCAAAGCTCAAAGCAACATCTTGCCATAACGATTAACGGTGAACGAATACACATCATAATTTTTGCTATGTACATATACTGTTTACAGAGCTCGAGAAATTTATGCGTCTAAAACAAACATAAGCCGAAAATTCACTTCGCAAACAACTTTTATGTTGAATAGCAAATTTTTTTATGGCTGTTGTGATGTAAACGATGACGCAAAAACTCATGGCCGAAATTGATTTCGACGGTTATTCTTGCGAAAATTTATATATCGATCAATAGAAGAGATGAAGAGCTGGAAGATTGTTTTGTTATACAACGGCTACCCCATCATGTACACGCTATACCTTATTCAGACTTGCGTCATATATATTCTTGGCATTCATGCAACTGACTGAACGCTGAAAATGTAATCCACAACATATAATCAAATGAATACATGAAATTCACTATATGCACAGGTAGATGAAAATGGAGCGGAAAAAATGACAAATCACTATTTGCAAGCAGCGTGGAATGGATTTCCGCTCCGTAAAAGTCAGCCTCATGTTCGGCTTGTTATGAGTCACATAGCCGTGGCCAACAACAATACTTTATTTTTATATGTGCACAACAAAAGGCAAAGAGAAAAACAAATGTACCAAGAAGAACCCATATACCTCGAGCTTTGTTTGACATTTTCTCATTACGCATGACATACAGTTTCCCCCCCAAAACAGTTGTTAACATTTTTTTTGATGGGAAATTAAAATCAACGCACACAATCCTCGGTGTGGTTTTGTTAAGTATCTCAGGGTTTTTGAGGAACTTTATGCATTTGACGTGAGAAAAAAATCAAACGAAGAACAAACGCTGTTCAATAAAATATTTTCAAGCCGATATAAGCTTGATTGGACCATTCGAAACCTTTAAAAGGCCAGACACTTTTCACAAAACTTCTCAATATACACAAAAAAGGTATAAAATCTTTTCGACACCTAATGCCATGTACACGTATAAAAGGTCACAGTTCTTAACGAAAATTAAATAGAGAAAACAAATAAGCCATATATACATAGATCCTGTTCGATGTCCTTTTAAAACATAAGCAAAATCAGTTCAAACAACGAACACAGAAACTGCCGATAGCAACTACTACTATAAATGAACTAAACAAACTGTAGGTTTTCAAGCCAACACATTTGAGCTAGCAAAGATCAAAGAAATTGAAAACACTTCCGTTTTCCGGCGCAAATTTTAATTTTAAATTCCCTTTTTTCTTCGCCGCCAATGGAATACGATGTTCTCTTTTTCCACATATTCGGAATTTCCATCGTCCAATGAACAACGGTAGTGCTTTGAAAATTGGTAAAACTTAAGAAAATGGCCCAAAAATGGCACTGACAGGTGAATCATGTATGGCTCACTTGTTAGCTACCTATGTGAGTAATTTAAGAGAAAAGTTCGATGAAATGAACGTATCAGATTGTTTGAATCGTCAATTATTCAGCAGAAAAGATTTCGGGTGTCTTCTTCAATTTTTTATATCAAATGTGATGGTGAATAATCAATAAAAAAATAGGTTTTCGTTTCAGTTGTTAAACGATATTATTTTATGGTAGTTGGATCACAAAATGAAGGCAAAAAATGGTTAATTCAACGACAAAGCAATCTGGAATAAAACAATGGATTACACTTTTTCTATTTTTCAAAGCTACATTTCTTTCGATAGGATTTACCTTTTTCAAACGAAACCTAAATAAACTCATCTCATAGGTGATGACGAGGGTTTCTAGGGGTCGGATGACCCCCCTTAAAATATTTTTAGGAACCCTCAACAATTTTGGAAATGAGGACCTTTTTTTGCTCTTCACTTTTTTTGGGCGAGAAAATTCTTCCGATTTGCTAAGGATTTTCGCCTCAAAAAGTGACTTTCAAAAAGTAAAAACGATTTTCTTGTCATTTTTGGATTTGCAAGGCATTTTGAAGTAAAAAAATTCTTTCGATTTGCTAGGGATTTTCACCAAAAAAGTGAAGAGCAAAAAAAAAAAACGATTTTATCCTCATTTCGTACAAATTGTTGAGATCGTCAGGGACCCCCCATAGATTTTTCCAGGGACCCCCTACGGAATTTTGCCATCACCCTTCTAAATTTTTTATGGTTATATTGAACTATTTTTCTGCTTTTTATTGAAGGGAACGAAAAAAAAACTAATTTTTAAACAAAGGTCCAGGAATTTGTTATTTTCGAATCATTTCTCTTATTTAATTGGCGATACGTCTCAAATATCGTGTAAAAAGTTACCTATACTGTTTTTGTCATCAGAGAGAGATGCTTTGATTTAAAATACCGTTCGGATATAAAGGCTGTGGTTTAAAAGAAATCTACTGCAATAGCTCAATAAATATATACACTCAAGGAAAAAAGTATGAGCCCAAGTTTTTACAAATACAAAAAAAGTGAAGTGGAATGCGTCGCTTTTGTGCTTTTGATTTATAGCGTTTTTGCCACTATATTGAAACTACGAGTATTCATCTTGGATTTTTCAGGGAAAAAAACTGAATGTTCTTTTAATGGAGACGAAGGTTTTTCTCGCTGATCTCGCCGAGTAGACGGAATGGTTCGTACACGTGTTTTTCTCCAGCTTCTTGGGTATTGTTGAGAGATCAATCTGTATAATAAAACACTTTCAATCACAGCAAGTTAATGTTCGCACATATTATTAAACTTAGTTTCAAGTACGATGTAAAGATTGAAGTTGAAGAAGCTCAATTGAGATGTAAAATTGTGAAGCGATTTTGTGAAAAATGGCAATTTTAAATTTCACTTGTAAATGGCAGCATTTCCAAAGCGGTGTGATGTGTTCAAGTGGCTGACAGCCTGCCAATAAAGCTAATATTTAAAAGGCAACATTCTCCATATACATATTCACAATATAAACACATAAATCAAATTGAGTAAATGGCGCATCCCATCATGCAACTTGACTCAAGCTGCTTGAGTAAAGCTGTTAATTACATGGCAACCGTATTCCAATCGACTTTTATTCGAGGTATTATCATTTTACGTGTGTGCTGTTTTCATTTGAACAATATTTGCTATCTTTTACTTGAGAATGATAACAAGACTTTGGCTTCAAATAACAACTCATGGCATGGCATCAACTTTTTTCATCTTCTGGAAATTGGTAGACAAATATTTTACGCGATGATAAATAACCAGAATGACGTTCATGCGTTATTCTGTGTGAATTTTAGCGCTGAAACGTCTTTTTAATAATAAATCTGAGTGAAAAAGTTTTTCAATCGAAATGAAAAGTGGATTTTGTTGCTAAAAAAAAGCGCACGGTGCTCAATGCCAATAAAGAAAATATCTGTAGGCTACTCAGACTTACTGAAATATAAGTTAAACCAAGTTAATCAAAAAAAAATTTCATAAAAAGCTTTTGTAAGAAGCACGAGATTGAATTAGACGTTTCTTTCGTTGGTTTTTAACACGCTTCATCCGGCAAAAAATGCGCTGTAGACACTTTACATACTGTAGGTTGCACATATGCAAATATGCTTGGCAAAGAGAGATAAAGCTCATTTACGTCAACAGTGAAAACAGAGACGTTCAACATGGCGTGCCAAGTTTGGGATTACTAATAAGGCTCCAAAATATTTAAAACGAATGAATCTTCTATAAAGTCAGTGGTGATGGTGACTCATTTTGTAATATACAAAACAAGACATAAAATGAGCAGCAAAGGCAACACCACAAAAGTGTTACCAATAAATGTAGATAACACCGTTATTCAAATGATACAATATATTGACGACCAACAGTGTAACAAAACTCAAATGAGCACTTCTATTTTTACGAGTTCATTGAGTGTTGCTTGTACTCGTTGGCAAAGGGAAAACTTAAACAACATTATGTGTGCGATTGCATTCGAAGGATAAGGCGTGTTTTGGTGTATATATATAGGTTCAGTAGCTCGAATTGAGTACAATTGTGCAAATATAATATGTAACTTTGAAGATGGAGCACATATACCAGTTTTAATCATTGTATAACATGCACAACGAATGACTTAATGAGTTTTGTAACAGAGTACGAAAAAAAGACTCATCGTAATGGCGATACATTTAGAATCACACATACCAGAATTGCATACAGCAATTGTTTTGAATTCTATTTGACGTATTTTATTAATGGTAACACATACCAATGTGTTCGCTTTTTTAGTTTTGAAAATTCAAAATTACAAGAGATTGAAGTCATACAACCAAATGGTATACTCTATCGCATGCAATGAGCAAATATACAAAGCATTTTTGCATTGTTTGATTTACACGGTTTTGAGGATGCCAGAGTATGTAAATGGAATGCATGAAATGTGTATGTGCGTTTCGAATGGACGAAATAAAACAAAAGAGGAAAAAACTATAAGCGAGCAGAGAAAATAGAACAAGAACAAGAGATATGAACAGCAGTGAAATGTTAACGGTGATATATAACTACGTTCCCTTGATTTTGATAAAGTATAACAAAGTTTTTGCGTTTTTCTAGCACAAAAAGCACTTTAAACAAACAAAATTCACATAAAAGTCATTTACAAATACATTTTTCTTTTGCTCCCGATCGACGAAACACAACAACCCACGTAATGTGTGCATATATGTTTTGTGAAGGAAGTTTGGATAGTCTCAATGCGCGAGTATTTAAAATGGAACTTTGTTTTTCATATATTTGTGAAGTGGTACTGTGAACATTTTTTTTATGTGAATAATAAACTTGATATTTTTTTCATGAATGCGAGACTTGCAATCAGCGAAAAATAAAAATAAAAAGTTTCTGTGAAGAAGTTTCGAAAAGTAATGTTTCAAGTTCTTCTTTGTTATTCGATGAACGTGAAAAAACGTGGCGAGTTAAAATCGCTTTGTTGGTTAAAAAGGGGTTGCAAAGGATTAAAAAAAAAGATCAAACTATAAGTGCGGTCTGCTCATTTCGATGAAATGTAATGATAGAGTTAGTACACCGCCAGTTCGAGCAAGGCAATAACATGTACATCTTCTTGATAAACATTCAGGGAAACGAGATCGTAATGTTCTTACGATTAATTAGATAGTGCATGCATTGACCTTTTCGTGTTGCGTGAAAACCCAGTGCAAAATGTGCATTGTTCAAAATGAAAATCCATCTTGTGTGCATAAGTTAAAACTATCGTCATGGAATGCAACGGTCTCGAGATGAATGCCAACTGTAAAAAGGTTACAACTGTAATGATTCAAGTTCGTTGAGGTAATTATATTTGAAATAGCGGGCTTCATCTTTACAAACAACTATTTACAACGAAATAAATAAAAATAAAACCAAACGTGAATTGACGCTTATATGTATGCGCTGAGTGCCCATTGTTTCATCTCTCGACCACCATTATTTTGTATATAGTTGTGCAGATACATATTGTACATTTTCTATTGGTGTACCCACAGTGTACACAGTAAGAACGGAAGAGCAAAGATGAATGTGGTTCAACTTGAGATACAAAAATTACCGTCTGTTTGATACCATTTAAATGAGAATTGTGTCTCTTGCTTTGTTTATCATTCAAGGGTCATTATGCTGTTTTATTCAAACTTGGAAACGACCGGGCTAGAGATGTAAAGAATTTTATTCCCATTGTAATTGACTTATTTCTTTTTCTCTCGTCCGAACCTAAAAGGGATTTGTTCGTTACATCAATTTTTTAACAATGTATCTATTTCTCTCAGTAAATTTCGGTTTATTTTTACGGCATTCATTTTTCTCTGTACAATAAAGTTTTTAGTGAACAGAAGAAGGAATAAAGTCTTACTTATTTTTATCGAATTTCAAATGATAATGGTGATTAAAATTAATTGTAATATTTCATTTTCATAATTAATTTTGCAGACAATAAAATATGCTGTTCTGAAAATTGCAAGGATTTTGTGATAAACTTAAAGGGATTCGTATGAACAAAAAAGCAAATACACACACACACACACACACACACACACACACACACACACACACCGAGAGACAAGTATTTTTGGTGTGTTTGCACAAAAAGTTATCCAATTGAGCTTCAAGCAACAATTAAAAAGTTCCGTTCGCACTTTTGTCATTCCATTAAAAGCATTTCTATTTTATATTCAATGTCCGTTATGCTCCGTAATTCTCATTTACAGTGCACGAAAAAAGTTTGAACTAACCATTTTCGGTACATTGTACATTTGCATAATTTTGGATTAGTCTATCGTTTGTCTCCCCTCTTTCGAAACACAATGATGATACAATATCTCTGGGGCAATGAGCTTGCTGAAAATGATGGAGATATTTATATTGAAAATGTAACACACATTTCTTCCTTTGATTTGGAAGAATTGAAAAATTGGCCAAAAAAAAAAAATAAAGTAAAGTTTTTCTTTCGTTATCGATCCAGGGAGAAATCTGCCAAAATAACGTAAGGAGATCGTTATATAATCGCTAAGAATTTTCCACTTCTTACGAAAAACTGTCTGCAAGCGGTCTTTGGTATTGATTATTGATAGAAAAAAGTCGAAAGCAACTAAACACTTCTCAAGAATTCCCATGCCATTCGATTAAAAACAGAAGACGCAGAATGTAACGAAATATTCAAACGAATGATATGTCTACATTAAATGTTGTCAATTGTTGATATAAACGATTCATACCAATTTGATACCATTCCAAAGAACATTCCATTATGGTTCCTTTCACTTTGAAAAACTACGAATATTGTGCAAAATTTAATGCAATAAACTAACGCACAATCAATATATTAGCATACTACACTTTTCGATAAGAAAAATCCCATTACAGCTTAAGAATGAAGTTTATGCTTTATTGATTCGAAAACTAATGTGAGCGTAGTCAGCAAAAACGTCTGTATTTTACAGTATACATTTTGATGATGGAAATTATTAAGGAAATTACGTTGAAAACATCGACCATTGTGAATGCTTTTGTTGAAGAATAAGTTTGGGTGGATGTCTTTTGAATCGAATTCCTGGCAATTGAATAATTTCAATTTCATATCACGTAATGTTAACAGACTGAGTAAGTCTTGTTGCAAATCTAGTCAATATAGTAACCCAATTTTGATTAATCGACATGTGCCAAAAGGTTGGCCAAACAAATGGAAAAATTGTCATTATTATTCAAACGTGTCTTTCTTTCTCCTTTTTTACTCCATATCAAAAGCGTAATTCAGTGGGGTTGAGATTTAGGTTTGGGTTGACAGCAGCTTGTGAACGATTTTTGTTTTGCGATTCAACATTTTTCAGGTAACTTGCTTTCAGTGTGTATAAAGACGCACATGGCGGACAATATACATCCGAGAGAAATTCGTTTTTTTTAAATTCAATCGGAACCTTATATTTGGTAAATTTAAATATCTTTATACACGGTCAAATGAATTTTTAAAATTGGAATAATATTTGGCTTGAGTTTTTGCATTTGTTTGCGGTTTACTTTTTCAAATATACGTTTGACTTTGTCTGAAAGGAAATGCGTTTTATCGGGATACCAATGTGTTTTTTTTTGTTCAAGATGCGAGCTGTGGGTTTTGATAATGTTGTGCAAACAAAACAACGTGATGAGAAAATGTCCATGGCATATTTGTTTTTGATACACATTTTTTTTAAACACAGGTGAACATTTTTGATAAAATAAATTGCTCACGTTTTTAAACGTTTAGAGAGTGAGAAAATATCGTTGAACTTTTTGCAAAGCGTCAAGTTGATATAATGTTTTTTTCCTATTGCAAATAACCATAACTTCTCTCGTGTACTAACCTAAACTAATTTTATTTTAATTAATATTTTCATTCTCTAATTTTCACCTCATATAGTTGTTTGTGTGAAATTTTCTCGCCCTCTATAATTGTGTTTTTAGTTGTTGATAGAAGCGTTTATTTTCACGTTAATGTTTTGTGTTTGAATACAACCCATTTGCGTCATCATTACCGTTAAATACTTGCTGCATTTCATTTGTGGCGATCTGTTTTTTAAGCATGAAATTTTCACGAAAACATGGATAAACGATGTGGTGGCATCAATGTGGAAAATATCACTCTCAAAATGCGTGAAATTGGTTTTTATGTGAGCATTGATTTTAGTTACTCACTTCAATGAATATTCATCATCATCAATCGATTTAGTTCTGCTTGAATTATTATATTATAAACATCAACACCATCAAACCGATTGAAGCCCTTTCTGATTAAATTATATGGCGGAGCACTTCAGCGAAATTTTGAATGGATAAACATGCACTTTGCGCTGAAAATGCGCCAAATTCGTTTTCTTTCCATTTTTTTATCAAATCAAATTATAGTGCACATTTATTTCGCTGCAAATTCACTTGATTTTGATTGTAATTGATTTTAGTGTGACGGAAAATGTGATTCTGTGATTTTAAAACTGACAGATAAACCAAATAAAAGCGACTTGGAAGAGGTGACGACCTTCGTTCGGCAAAATTTATTTTTACATTGAAGAGTATAAGTCTGCCGAAGAACGGCATTGCAAAGGAGCATCATAAATTTCATACAGCAACACAAGTAATTAAAACGCACACACTCATCGCCAACACTTCATTGCAACAGTTGCATTGCTTCATAGGTGCATCCTAAATATTCACTATCACGTGCACACCTCGACACCGACCGTAAGGACGGGCGAGAATGAAAAATGTGACATTTTCACAAAATTTATTATGTTCACTTTGTAAAAGTGAAACCATTTAATTAAAAGGTGCAAATCAGGGCAAAAATGTTGGTATTTGAATCTCATCCTCGAACTGCGACATTATCGCTAGTTTTTTACCCTTCCTTACGCTTGCTCGTTCGCTTTTCATTGATGGATTGTATTTTACTTTGTGTGCTGAGTGCGCATCGCACATAATATTAATAATCATAAAGCCATTTCAAGGAAATGCTAAAGCTGATCTTGGCTTCTCGACTGACAAAATGCGAACTTGGATTTTAAACACGCCATACAAAATAATTGGAAAGTGTTGACACAAAACAACAAAATCGACAACAAGTTGCACATTTTAATGATTTAATCTAGTCTATAGGTTGATCGACGAGTTAGGGGTTTCATTTTATTGCATTGCCTGGTGCAAGTAATACCATTTTCATTTTCAATCAATCAGTCAGCTATTCAATTAAATAGATTGTGTTTAAGAAATTCAATGTTATTGTACGATATTATTTGAACGAACAATTTTCCGAAGATTCCGAAAATCAATCTATTTTGCATTTGATGAGTGAAATTCCATTTAATTCCACAGACTTGTGTCGTAGAACATCGAAGCAGTTTAATGTAAATATTGAATTGGTTTAGGAAATATCTAACATTCCGATTCATTTTATTTACCCAGATTGTTTCCCGAAATCCGCTTCAAGCATTTCAATCGAACGATTTCAATTCAGCTTATAAATGCTCTATCGTTTCATTTACCGCAACATCTACAGAAGATGAATCCCAATACAAAACCACACTAAATCACATTGCTCGAAGTGTTGGCGATGAACTTATTGAATTTCGAAAACAACAACAACACCAACAACAACAGAAAAATTGAATAATAACCACTAACATTGTCGAAACGATGATTTGAAATTTTGCCTTGTTGTGATAGAGTTTGACTGTCTTTCTCGTTTAATGTTGCGTCACTTCTGGCGAAATACGATATTACTTGTATGTTTGCATTGGGCGTACCACCATCGAAACGCATCGTGGGGCGTAGGGTACATGTGAATAAGCTTTGCCGAAAAACGGAACAAAGGACATTTAATGAAATGACAATTTAGTCATTTATTGAATTTTGTTATTAACCAAATATCGAATTTCTCGTGTCATTTTCACAAAGCGATTGAAACGATGTACGCAAACACAATGAATAGAAAATGTTGCTCATAAAGTCGACAACCATATCGATTCATACAATACCATTGTTTGATCCATTAAACGAATGACTTCAATCCTATTCATTGGTCGTTCGTTGTTGAAGAGATTTCACTTACGTTTGATTTTAAATATATTTACTCTTTAAGCGTTAATTAATATACATATCGGTTGACTTTATATTAATATTGACTTGATGGTTGAACGATGCCATTTTCATTGTTAAAGGCATTCATTTTCATTTTCACATCTTCACTTCTTTTCACTGGTGATTATTTAATGGGATACATATTATGCCATTTTATATGTCCTTTCCATGCCTGTATTTCGTTAAATGAACATTAATTTGATTAAATTAACTAGTTCGCACACGTGGAAACTTACTTCGCATCATACTTTCCATCACATTCTTAAAATTTGCATAAAAATGGCATCAAATCTAGGGGAAAATGACTCGTTGTATAGATTACTAGTAAGTTTTTCAACGTCAATTGAAAATCGCAGAATGTTGTAAATGGTAATAAATGTTAGTCATCTTGAATCAGATAAAAAATAATTTGTATAAATAATTCGAGCAGGTTTTCGGTGAAAAAATACCAAGAACTATAAATTCGTCTAATTAAACGTCATTTTTGAAAGAGTCGGTTTTGATAGTGAATAATCAGTAATAAGTATGAGTGTTGAGAGCGATGCTTCAATATCAAAATCAGTTCTTTTAAGGATATTGGATGATATCCAATTTACTAATTGGATTGGTAATTTTTATTTTAAAATACGTTCTACTTTTTTGTACAAATTATTTGCAGCGTGAGATGTAATTAAAAAAGTTGACCAGCGTTGTGTCATTTGACTACTACATGTGCGACTGTTTCGGCATGTTGACGCATATCGAACTTACAGCAGTGTGTTAATGTATGTGGACAAAGCGTAAGTTCGTATAAATTCTCATAAGTGACGTGCGATTTCATAAGTTCGTCTAAGTTTTTGTAAGTTTTTCGTACAATTCTATAGGTTTCGTCGAACTTATAAGTAGTCATTTTCCCCTAGCATCAAATGGCCAAAAAAATTCCATTGAATGTGTTATTTCGCACAAAGTAATATTTATGAATACAATACTCATAACTCATTGAGTATAAGGACATTTATTTTTCAAATAAATTCGGAGAGATACAATTTATGGCAATTTTTTTTAACATGAAAATCTGAACATAACGAATTGCGGTAGCATTTGACTCAATAGAAGGACATTGTATGAAGCTCGACCTTTTTTCTTTGTCGAAATTGAATATTCATTGACGAAACGCAAAAAGTTTTCTGATTGATTTTGGTTTATCAAATGATCTGAATTAAAACTTGTATCAAAACTCCAAATAAAACTTGGGGTAAAAAGTTTAGATATTTGTTACTGTGAAGTACTCATAACCTAGAGAAAATAACAATTGGTTCTTGTGTTCAACGAAGCGTTAATAATGGTTTTCAATATCACTTGAATTTGGTACATTTCTCCCCCAAACCAATCAGATAAATTGGAATATTTGCATAAATCGTTGGCTTATCATATCTATAGCTACATTTATTTCATTCGATCAATCGATTGAAAGGCTTGGAATCGGATAGACACCGTACAATCAAAGGTTAAACATCAAGTGATTGGGTGTTGTCATGTGTGCAAACGTACACATATGGCATATCTCAATAAAGCTTTTCAATTTCACTTTTTTCGAATGTACTTTCCGGATTGCCATTGTCAAGCATGCCATTCGATAACATAAAACAAATATAGACATTTTCACACAATCCACAGCGTTTTTTTTGCTGCTTTCGAAATATAAAACTGTGATGAAAGAATATTTTCTTTTTAAAATGGCATGTGTTATTTTATTTTTGATATTGTTATTTCAATTTTTCTATTCATTTGTTTTGTTGCCAGCTCATGCGTTGACTATTTGCTTGTATTCATCGGTTCAAAACAACTCAAACATTCAAAGCAGCGTAAATGCTTGATATTTCGTCGATGGAAAGCGTATTTTCCGAATTATGGAATATATACTGTTCGACACTGTACTGTTCTCAATTGAAATGGAGAGAAAAACGAGTATGTGTGCGTGTGGAAACAGAGTTGTTGCGTGTATATTTTCATTTTGTGTGATTTTTGTTGCGCGATATTTGCATATGAATTTCGTGAAGTTAACAACATGAAAATAACAACAATGCAATAAGTTAATCTGATAAAAGCTGAACAAATATAGAGAATGAATAAACCGAATAAATGTGATGAATGTGACAACAATGACGAAAATGTTGTAAACTTACTCCATTTTTGTACTTGTAAAAACTAAGGACGGTGGAATTTTCGTTTGTGAACAGACAACCATCCGTTTAACTATATTGTGTATTTCGATCGAAGACTCGATAAAAACGTTTATTGGCATTCAATTAGTTTTTGTGTATGTTAACTTTATGCGTACACCAACAAAGACGAAATTTTCCATCGCATTCAGCCGAACAAATTTAATTCGTAATTTATGGTGATTTTCTTCGCTTTTTTTTCCTAATTTAAATGGACGGGTATGATAAACATGTAGACGGAACCAAAAAAATTATCCAAACATGTGAATAATATATACACAGATATAGATTAGATTAGATTAGATTTTATTTACACCGCCAAATGCTGGCTGAACTTAGGTTTTTTACAAAATGTATAATATTGTATAGGTAACTTCAATAAGTTAATTTAATGTAAGTCTCAATTAGTTAAATATTCAAGTAGGTAGGTGAGTAGATAAATAAATAGATTGAATTAAATATAAATAATTTGTTTTTTAGATAGAAATATCACTGGATATTCAGTCAGAATAATTATGATATTGACATTGCATTATTTGATTCATTTTAATTCTTTTTTGTTTTCTAATTGCTAAATCCATGTTTGATGCATTGCACAATGTGTAGCAAGCCAGTCATTAGTAGGCACCCTCAGTCAGATCAAGTCAGTTCATGTTCCCATTGCGTTAGTTCCAGTTTCATCTATCCTCTGCGAAACGAAAAATTTCTTAGCTTTTTGAAATAAAATGAAAATTCAATGACAACCTGGGATTGTGCTCTCATTTTTTAAAGTGACCCAACGTTTCAATTCCGATAAAAAGAAAGCACAACAAAAACTCTCCAATTTATCAAAGTTGAGCCCATTGTCCAAATGCATCGTCTGGTAAACTTAGTAGTTTTTGTTTAAATGTGTGATGTGGTAATGTTGGATCAATGAACAATGCCGAATAATTGAAAGCTCTACACGCACTATTGAACGGTGAGAATGTTGAATGATCTGTTCGACAGAGATTGAGACGAATGAACTCTGGATTTCTCAATGTACGGGTTCCATTATTTAGTTGTAGTTTCCCTTGTAATTCAGGTGTGTTATATCTGCCACTAATGACTGAATGAATGAAAAGTATAGATGCATTCATTCTTCGACGGACCAAAGATTGTAGATCAAGTTTGAGACAACGATCGATGTATGGCGTTAGTTGATAGTTTTTGTTTTCGTTTTTATTGTTCAGTCTCTCTTGTATATCACCATTTAAAATCATAACGATCTGCTTTTGAGTTCGTTCAACAAACCTCTTGTGTGTGGAATGATGAGGTGACCAGATTGTACTGGCAAATTCGAGATTGGATCTAACTAAAGCAAAGTACAGAATTTTGATGATGTCATTATCAAAATAATATGACTGCCGTTTAACAAATTGTAACGCAGCATTTGACTTGTTGCACACAAATTCTATGTGGGTGTTAAAATCCATTTTGCTGTCAAAAATTATTCCCAAATCACGCATTTCACTTACTCGAACGATCGTTTGATCTTTTAATGAGTAGTTATTCAAAATTGGATTCCTTTTCGTGTAGAAAGACATTATTTTGCACTTAGAAAGATTTAGTTTCAAGTCATTGACATCACACCATGCAAGAAATTCATCAATAGCTGCTTGAAGTCTAAGTACATCTTTATAACTCTTTACCTCAATAGCCAGTTTTTTATCATCCGCGAAATTAAGTGAATGAACGCCGGGTATTTGCGTGTTAGAGTCATCAAAAAATACAATGAAGAGCAAAGGACCCAAAATGGTCCCCTGCCCAACGCCCGATGAAACATTGAATGGATCTGATTTAAATGATCCAACCTTTACATATTGTTTCCTCATATTCAAATATGAGTTTAGCCATAAAAGTGTACCATTTGAAATTCTATACTTTGCCATTTTCATTATCAACTTATTCGGATTGACAGAGTCGAATGCCTTGCTTATATCTGCATAGAATACATCCAACTGTGATTTGTTCTCAAATGCATCATGTCCCATGGTTGTCATTTGCATCAAATTAGTTTCAATGTTTCTACTAGAGACAAAACCATGCTGATTCGAAGAAATTCTGCTAGATATAACTAGTTTTAATTGATTATAAACCACCCGTTCAAATACTTTGGCCAATCCAGGAAGTATATTCACACCCCTATAATTTTCTACATTGCTTCGTTTACCGGCTTTAAATATCGGGGTAATTTGACCCATTTTGAAACTCTCTGGATAGATTCCGTCATCCAAGGAACGAGAAAATAAAATACTCAGGGGTTCAGCAAGCACATCAGCACATTGTCTCAAAAAGAATGGCGACACTCGATCAAATCCCGAACCTTTGTTCAAGTCTAATGATACTAAAACTGTGTAGACCGCCTCTCTATTGATCACAATATTGTAACAATTGTTGTCGCATCTCCCTTGAAGATAAGACTGTATATCAAAGTCATCGTGATCATAATTCGAATACACATTTTGAAAAAATTTAGAAAAAAGTTCAACTTTTTCACCGTCCGACGAAGCTTGTTGATCCTTATAATAAACCGTTTGAGGTACTGAATTTGATACTCGTTTGCTGTTGATATGCCTCCAGAATGATTTCGGGTCCGTTTTCAGACTGCATGCCTGTTCACGAAGAAAGTTGCTGAAAAGCTCTTTGCGATATGACTCATAATTTTCTCTGGCAACAAGAAACAATTCTTCATTTATTTGTTTATCTTCGGCGAAGTCCGAGATTTTTGAGTTTTTTAACCTTTTATAATGTTTATTTCGTTGATTCTTTAGTGAAGCCAAGCGTTTATTGCACCATTTTGGTTTATTTCCTAAGCGAACTGTAGTAGATGGTATGAATTTTTCGAACGTATCATAAATAATTATATACACAAATATATACAAATTACACACGCAACTCAACTCGATTATGGATGATGCATGAGCATAATGAACAACAATTGCCGAAGTGTGCCGAAGTCATAAGCGCCCAACTCAATTTCAATCACCACACAAACTCGGGGACATATTATCCCGTGAAATAGGTTTAAATATTGTGTGTCTTCTCTCAGTCCGTACGCATTTTTTTTATATTTGCATTTGGAAGATCTTTTTGAACCGACATTTTGTATGTGAAACATTTTTCCTGTGAATAAAATGTTAAATATCTTGGGTTCTATCATTGTCATGGCTCAACCTATCAATATTTCGTCTATTATTTTGGAACTAACGCCCACCTTGAATGCTGTGTTAACATTTTGTCATCAAAGTTTTTCTATAAAAATATTGAATATAGATCAAAATTCACCGTTAAAATGACTATTTTTAGTATTTAAGTTACTAGATATTTGTTTTGCTAAACTACTGAAAAAATCGATTGCGGTCTGTGGCAACATCAATTCAAATTGATTGAAATATTTGAATCATCCATTGGAAACTATTTCAAAGAATCCGCAAATATTTTCGCGGTAACAATGATATGTCGTCATAAAATGAATCCATTTTTGAGAATTATGCAATCCAAACCGAATGGCGTTTGGCAATTTTATGGTCTTTCCACAAATGGGGCACACTTTTCATCTCCTCTCTTTATGATAGTTTGATTCTTTTCACATCGAAATATTATTCGATACACTTTTCATCGAGGATGGAAAAAAGTATTTTCGAACATGATATTGGTACTATCAATTTAGTGTTTGTATACAATTTTATTGGATTTTTTTTACCTTAGCACCTCATTTTTTACTGATTTTTGGCCAAATTTTTTATTGAAAACAAACAAAAATGTGGATTCGATCTAAAATACAAAAAAAAAATGCCGAAGGGTATTTTACTTGGAAAAAAATTCAGGTAACATTCAAACATCCGGTTCATGGATAATAAAAATATTTCTTCGCTTGCTGTGGGCCAATGGATGTATCCGTTTTACGTAATTTTGGATTCATCAGAATTGTATATCATCATCCGTATTGCATCAATATTTGCGTCAATAACCGTGGTTAAAATATAATGGAATTTGGTATTTTTTTTATTTCTATTACTTTGTATGAATATGAAAACCATTCGACTTTTCTCTTTGACCCAATTTCTATCTACCATACTTAATGCATCAACTATGCATATTGGTAACTCGAAAAAAATATCAATTCTTTTCGGTCATATAAAATGTCATCAAGTTTTAAGTTTTCTATTCATATGCAAACAACGTTTGCTTCATCATTTGCGAATTCTAAATGAATATCAGATGCATTAAACGGTACGAACGGAAATGGTATGCCGAACAAACAAACCTAGAGTGATACTTTCAATGCAGACATGCTGCAGGATGCAAAATGCACAACATTCTTAAGATACTTTTCTCTTGAAATCAGATGCTTTTGAACAAAGGTTTGTTTAGTCAAAAAAACATTCAAATTGAAAAAAATCACATCGAAAGTCGTGCCTGTAGTCATTTCTCGGTATGGGTAAGCTTGAGTGCATATTCAAATGGTTGTAAGTTGAATTAAAAGACCAAAATGGTAAATGTAGTGAATTCCCATGTTCAGATGAAAAAAATGCGCATACTTTGGTGCAATTATATCGACGTAACGCATATTGAAATGACTGAAGTAAAATCTGTACGAAGTTTTTTTCAAAAAATTCCACAAAAATAATGATTGAGCTCTTCAAACATTTCCATGTATCCAATTTAAATTTTACCGAGTTTAAGGAATTCAATTAAAGAGTCTTTGCTGAACATTCTATGACAAAGAAATTGTGCATGAGGTAAAATTCAACCTATACTGTTTACACTCACATTCTCCCTTTCGTTTCTTTTCTCGCTCTCTTGATCATAGATGATGACGTAATTTTTTTAGGGGGATCCCTGGAAAAATCCATGGAGAGTCCCTGACGATGTCAACAATTTGTACGAAATGAGGTTTTGCTCTTCACTTTTTTGGCGAAAATCCCTAGCAAATCGAAAGAATTTTTCAACTCCAAATTCTCTAGCAAATGAGGATAAAATCGTTTTTTTTTTGCTTTTCACTTTTTCATCGAAAATCCATAAGAAATCTAAAGAATTTTCCTACTTCAAATTGTCTTGCAAATCCAAAAATGACAAGAAAATCGTTTTTTTTATTGGGAAGTCACTTTTTGAGGCGAAAATCCCTAGCAAATCGGGAGAATTTTCTCGGCCAAAAAAAGTGAAGAGCAAAAAAAAGGTCCTCATTTCCAAAATTGTTGAGGGTTCCCAAAAATATTTTAGGGAGGGGTCATCCGACCCCTAGGAACCCTCATCATCACCTATGCTCTTGATGGTTCTTTCGTTTGTGTTTACATGAGAATTTCTCATTTCATCGTTTAATTGCAATTAAATTGAAAATGTTATAAACTTCTATGACCGCAACTCATTTTCAGTGATAAAAGAGCCATGTCATTTTAAGAGATTTAGCTGCTTTTGATGGTTGCCTTTTTCTCGGAATTTTATGTAATACAAACTGTTGATGATTTTTGTTGTTGTTGGGCGCGTGCATCAATGTAAATCCGAAAAGATGTCCTTGCCACATGCTCATTTTGCTCGTCGTTCTTTTTATTGATGTCTTTTTTTTGCGCTAATTATTCCGTGTGAAATTCAGTTATTCTAAAGTGAATTTGAAACGGTACAAAATGTGAAGTTAATGAGTCTCATTGTTTTGTCTGCGTTGTTTGTTGGCTTTTTTGAGAAAGTTTTGCCTGTGTAAAATGTTTGCTTCCATGGGGTTTATGCAATCATCCACGCATAGCGTCGAGTGAATGATTCGTACCTCAATGCAAACAGTTCATGTGGTTTTTGCTTTTAAATTGGATTATTTTTGATGTAAGCTTGATGGTTGTGAGTACGTTATCACATAGAAAAAAACAGCTCCATTCGTAATCCATTCAAAAAGTGGCAGAAAAAAACGAAGTTGAGTGACAGCACTCATGAAAACAATACACATTTGATTCTTGGCATCCAAGCAAATGAAGTTAGTGAAACATAATCGCAAACGGTTTTTTCTTCGTTCTGGCACTTGCAGCCGTCTCGTAGATATTGGTTTTGTTCTTTTTTGGGGGGCGCTGACGTGGTTTTTTTTTGTAATGAAAAACGTTCGTTCGGTTTTGCGGTGTGAATGGGAAATTTGATGTGTGTAACACTAACACACAGAGAGATTGTAGCATTGCAAGTTTATAAATTCGCATCGTGTCGAACTGAAGTGTCGACCGCATCTACCAGATGGAACATCTTAATGATGAGACTTGATGTACTTTTGTATGATACAACCAATAGATTTTGAGATGATTCACAATGGCCACGTAATTTCAACATTTGCGATAAAAATTTCGTTATACGTATGTGATACCCATTTCTCAATGGGTTCACCACCATTTGTTGTTGTTGTTTTTTTATCGTATTCGGTTTTCGCAAACAATTTCTCACACATTCCGAAGTGGATTGCGTGAAGAAATTGTAATTCATCCCAATTACGGTTGTGGCTGTGCAATGCCAACGCAACCAATTTATTTATTGATTCCAACCGACCAATTTGGATCAGAGAATACATTGAGCATTTCATTTGTCTCAGTGGATTCGCTTATTGATGGTGGTGTGTGTGTTGAGCGCATCAAGACAAAAGCGACAAATTCTCATGGCAAAACGATTGCACGCAAAATTATGGCAACCATGTTAAACAAAATGAATGCGCATTATTCTCATACATAATAAAATATAATCACATCGACAAATGTGAACAATGGGAGCCTTTTTCCAACAAAAACGGTATGTTTTAACGTAAATAAGATCATAACTGCGTAAATAACCGAAGATGACGATGAAGAAAAAGAAAAAATGTTATCAGAACTGAAAACGACAATGTTATTTACGCCATTATTCAATCCATGACGTTGAGAAATTAAACAAATGTTGACAACCATTTTTCGTTTGTTAATAGTACATGCATGCGTGCCTCAATTGAAAAGTTAGTCCACCATTGTTTTCAAACACACACACACACACACACACATCCTTGAAATACATGTCGACAATTAAAATACCGTGTGCTTTTTTTCCATCAATTTTTAAATTTCCGTCCGTTTCCGTCAAATTCTTATGTATAATGGACAAATAAATGGGATTCATTATTTAAATACACTTGCAAACAAAGGTTTTGTACAACCGGCTAAGCCTATGAAGAGACAAAATGCGAATTCCCCTCATCTGTGCCATCTTGTATTCCATAGTTGAACTCAATTTAGTTACAATGAATTGAATCGAAAAAGAGAAAAAAACAACAACAGTAACATGGCTACATAGATCTGTTGACCAGTGAGATACGTATAGCAATGGAATGAAAGAATGAAGAAAGCGTATATGTGTATGTATGCATCAGCACGCATAGATGTACAGCTCTGTGTGGCCGTGCTATTGTTGTTGTTTTTTCACTTTTTCATTTCAATGCTACAGAATTAAATTCAGTTTTTGCATCTAATTCACACTAAAATCAGATGGCGCTCATTAGCGAGATTCGCAAAAAAAAGTCTCCAATCTCATACAAATATACACCGGCTGGTTTTGTATCAATTAAAAGAAACAATTATATTTAACTTGTTAAATTTAGCAGCGGAATAAATTAAAAATTGAATTTTCCGTCGAATTTCATTTATTCGCAGAGCTTAGATGATTTTTTTTTGTGTGTTTATGCAGAAATGTTCCTTATATTCATTGTCGTTACACGCATCTTACGTTATTCTTTATAATTTTACGCCACCGTTACTGTGTTGATCTCGTATTTTACACAACGGATTTAACGGTTCAACGGACAGTATTCGTTGTGTGTAACACGAAAGTCTGGAGGCCGTTTTTTTTGTTCTCTCACCAAAGGACCTTTTTTTCTCAAAATTGTTTTATTTGTATGTATGTGTGTTTGGTAGCAATTTTCATTTTATGCGTCTTCAGCCAAAAAAACAGCGATACAATACAAATTCTTTGAAATAATAAAAACGAAACAAACCGTGGACTTGTACAAATACAGTGCGCTGGGCTTGTAACAATCTTTTATTTGGTTTGATGTTTTATTCATCGTTTGTATTCAAGTTCGGAGCAAATTCTGTTTCTCACCAGTATCATCATCATCATTGTGATCGTTGTCAGCACCATCAGCCGGAATGATTATTATTATTATTTTTATAGGATAACGCACGAATTCTTAATTTCACTTCCGTCTTAAGATCCAGACAATAGAAGAATATTTTAGGTTTAAGACAAAAAAGAAACATCGCGAAGGAGAAAAAATGATGGCGCCCTTTCCGCTATTCATTTCTTTAGACATTATACACCAAATGCCAGGCCAAAAAAACCATTGCATTATGATCCATATATATTTATTTGTATTCATTGTGGGCTTTTGGCTTCTCATCTTTTCACGTATTTAATGATGTTAAGGGAGATTTTCCGTCGGGCGCTTTTGGTCGTCGAAAATTCTTTCTTTTGTTTTTTTTTATCTATTTAGTTCGTAAGACATATCTGAAGCCATGAACTTTGTGTTCGTTCGCAATAAATTTTGATACACATCGGAGCAAAAGAGTCTCGAAAAAGAGAAGAAAAAAAAGAAACAAATAAAAACCTATCACGATGGATAAGATAAAAACACCAGAATCGTTCAAGTCGTGAGATAGAAAGAGAAAGGAAAGCAAAAAGAAATAGACAATGATGCCGGGAAGGAAAGAGTAAGTTTATCAACTTGCTGGCTCTTTGTAAGAGTGCAACGTCAACATGTAGTAAGAGCATTTTCCGTTGTGGACAATTCGATAACTTATGGGTTTCTTGTCTGATTTTTGGTCGATTTCGCCGAATAACATATAATCGTATCGCATTTTTCATTATTATTATGCTCTGTTCTGCTTCGATTATGTCGCCGCGTCACATTAGCTCTGTCGTTCTCAGAACAAATCTCAAATCTTTCGGTAGAATCAAAGAAATGCTTACTTAACCATCCAAAATGCTTTCAATTTTCGCTTATATCAAGGTTGGATAAATGTTCATTGCCCATTGAGTTAAGTCCCAAGGTTTTCGCACTGTTTTCTGATTGAATCGATTCCAAACTTTTCTCTTCAAAATGATTATGCACGCGCGCGCACACCCCCCACACAGCACTTTCGGGTGCAAGAAATACCATTCAGCCAATTATTATTTGATGCTTCAGCATGAAACATAAAAAATTTTTAAAATTGCAAATATAAATTCAAAAGCACTTTTCTAGCATCGTTTCACTATGAATGAACCATTGTGGTGTGAAAAAGTTTTTGTTCAGCGCACGAACAGAAAAAAACAGCAACAGAGGAACGAAACTCAAGTGCGCTTTAAAGCGGATCACGGGGATGCTGGGAAAATAAATGGAATTTACTTGACAATGAAAGATTCAACAATTTCTTGCCCCCTCCGACGAAAATTATTTGTTGAAAAAAAGCGTAGCAAATGAATGCGTGTGTGTTTTCTTTTAGTATTTGCATACATCGTCTTACGACACATATACTCAACCAGACGCTGTCAAAGTACAATTTAAGCACACGCACCGTGATTCAAACAGATAGGTTCCCATATACAATGCGATATAAATGCTATATTAGCTTTTTTGTCATGTTTTTGTAATAGTAAAAGTGTTTTCAATATCTCGACGAGTCGACTTTTTTTGGTTGGGGGGCTTTGTCGTTGTTGTTTCGATGGTAAGGTGTTTCTTTCCATCCACAATAATATATTCCAAAGTTTGTGCGTGGATGATGTATTTGCATATTACGATCGCGGGCGTATACACATGTCTATTTATTTAAAGGAGATAAATGTTAAAGTCAAAGAATGAAGAACAGATACATTGTTTGGCTTTGTGCTATGAAACGACATTTGCTGTTCACAGTTTATTTTATTTTTTCTGAAAAAGTTGTTTTTGCTACGAAAATCAACTTTATTTGCATAAACGAAGTAATACGCATTTTACAATAAATTACTTGTACGCAGTTGGAACTTTTTTCTCTCGTATTGCATCATAAACTCAAAATCAGCCACACATTTTTTTCATATCCATACAAATGAGTTTGGAGAAATGGATGCTGCAACATTTTGAAACTTCATTGCAATTCAAATAAGATTGTGATTGAAAATCCGTTTCAATAGAACATTTTTCAAGAAAAATTGCTTTATGTAAAAATTCAACTTGTTTTTTTTTCGAGTAAAGAATATGCATGAGCAATGTAAAAAGAAATTAGTTTCAATTTCCTATTTGTAATCGACTGGAATATTTCAATAATAAGCGCTTGCGTGTGACATCCCATGCTGTTTTAAATGGTTCAATATTTTTGAATGTGGTCGACATTCAATAGCATACACAATCGAACCCATCCATTTAAATTCTCAGCCAAAGCGATTGACAAAAATTGACTAGAGAGAGAGAGAGAGAGAGAGAGAGAGAGATATCCGTTAATACGGACTTCTTGCCGAAGACATTATGGTATCTGTATTACGTCTGTAATTTTGTTTATCTTAAATTCTTCGTCATTTCAACGATTTGAATATTGAATATTTTACGAAAAATTCCAGACTTATAAAATTGTACATGTTTACACAAAGAAAAAAACCAAAATCAATGCATTAGAATGATAAGATCTGCTCTTTTCAATGTCGAAATATTAGACTTATAGGAATTTGTTCAATTCTTTTGTATGCTTTCGACCTTCTTTTTGCTTCTTTATCAATCGCATAATTCTTTTACGTTACTTTTTTTTGTCCTTGGTGTATTATTATTCATTTATATAAAGTGCCAAAGCCCAAGATACCAAATAGATAAAAAAAAGTAAATATCGTGTAGATATTTTGATATCCCTGTTCATTTTTTTTTGGGGGCAAAAATAGTCAAAAGGAAAGAAAAATGATTCACAAACAACAATCGAACCGCGCCGAATTTCGAATAATAAAATGGCATCTCAAAAGCCAAGTGAAATAAAATGATGAAATTTCCTGTGATGAGAAAATATGCATATATGAATCAATTGATGAAAGAAAAAAACAGACATCACCCGACAACAAAATAGATTCTCGAGGGCAACAATATTATCGACTAAGGTAAACTCATCTCTCCTAATAAAGAAGTGAAATATATGCAAACGCATTGAATCCACCTTAAATAACATCTCATTGATATTGACTACTGCTGCCATACATGGGCACAGGGGGTGTTAAATCGGATAACCCCCCTCTTAAATCGTCCGAGCTAGCCCCTCCCCGACGGCAGCAGAGAAATCTTCCGATTTGCTAGGGATTTCACAGGAAAGTGAAGACCTTTTTTTTGCTAATCAACTTTAGAAATGGAAGAAAATCTTTGAAATTGCGAAAAATTCTTTCGATTTGCTAGGGTTTTTGATTGGCTGATGGACCCCCCCCCCCCTTAAATTTTCTGTGTTTTTCTTGGGGCGCGAAAAAATATTTCACACACATAAAAAAAATGTACAGAAATTTACATCCTTTTTGCGGTAACCAACCAAGTTGGTTGTTTTGAACATTCATTTTTTCCCGTGCTGTTGCCGCTGTTGCCGCTGTTGCCGGATACATTTTCGGAGGATTGGAATATTTAAATAACCTAGCAGGATGTCGCACACTTCATCATGAATCCATCATCATGTGCATAAATCAAATGAATTCACAGGGTAAGTTGTTTCACTGTATTATCATCCAAACTGATACGATTGCCGCAAACATTCAGTGTGTGATAAGTATACGTTTCACATGTATGTAAAACAAGTGATATTCGGTCGATGTGGGTATAAGTTTACAATATTTGCATATGAAAACTAATATCAATGAATTCACATATTTTGCGAGTATTTCAGTAATTTCATATGCAGATTCTAAGTTTCAGGATATATGTTTGTCTATGGTAATTGTGTTGATTGCTTTTCTCTATCTTTTGCTGTCATGTTTTCAAAATGCATCAACCAAAAGACTTAAAACATTTACAATAAAAACATTTACAGAAGCTGCAGTCAATATATTAATATATTTATTCAATGTATGGAATATGAGGCGTACGATTCGCTATGAATCGAGAATGAAAACTCAATTGCATTTCGCATGCACTATGGAAAATGGGCATGCATTGAACAGTAGGGGATTCGATTATTTTGGAAAACTAATTTTCACCAGATATTGGTTCCGAACTCGCACTCTGTGTATAATGTAATTCTAAGAGCCCAATTATTGACAAACATTGGACTATTCCAATCTCGAAATTGTGATCAATATTTTATTTAATAAAAAATTAAATTCATCTGCGGTTGAAGTGTAACCCAAACATAAATTCATTCTTTACGGAAATATGAATATGTTGAAAAAGAACTGTAGATAATAAAGTACTAATGGTGTTACACATTATCTTTGTCCTTGTATTTCATATAAGGTCTTATGGATTGCAATAAGAATCATTAAGTTTCAAAATCCGAAGAATGGTGTTAACACAATTGCGAAACCCCGACCATTTGTACAATTTGAATTTATTTACATGTCCCCGTGTATATTCGCGCCAGCGTCTGCGTATCAATGTGTTGTGTGTGTTAAGCACAGCAATGGGAAATAGTGTATTCATGTTTAACTTATCTGCATATGAAAAGCATTGCGTTCAATGGGCAATGGAACAACTTAAACTGTACAACGCTACAGCGTATTTTGTCATATTCGTCGACTTTACATTCCGTTTTTGAACTAGTTTCATTGAGTTTGTAGGTTGTTAATGCATTTAGATGGTTTATTATGATAAGTTGGCGATGACTATGGCGAGTATCGTATCCATATGACAGCGAATGCGAATCCACACAAACAAAATGGTTCAAGTTCATGCAACATGTTCTAATGTGTCAACTTTCTGTTTGAATGAACGATAATTGCGGTGTAAATTCTGTGGGTGCGTGTGTGTGTGTGCGTGGGGCTGTTTTTGTTGAAAACTGTAGAATCCCACACAATTTCGATCTGACTACACGACACCAAATTATACCGAGCTAATGTTTTATGCAGCATACACTGAATCAAATAGCATGCAATCTAACCAAGCAACAAAACAACCAACCAAACTAATGTATAACGCGACTTTGTTTCTGTCCTACTTTTTTCAAGCGCTTCGTTCAATTGTGTATATGCTTCGAATGAAATGAAGATTTCATTCTATTATGCTCTTCAGATAAGCTTTGCTACGCATACTTGTGCCCAGATCATTTTTTTTTTCTTTTCTTCGCTCACTTCAAATTCAATGCGAACAATTCAGCATATACAGCTTTTGCAACCACTTTTATCAACATTAATCCATCGCCATTTTTTTCAGCAACCCACTTTTTCGATTGATCGACCGCTACTGTTGCTACTGCGGTGGCGGCGACGGCAAACTTAATCAACGTGGACGGAATTGTTCATTCCCAGAACTTTTCAAAACTCTCACAGCTTTTTCCAACAGAATTTTAATTTTTGCAGTAAGACATAAAACCATTAACTTTAATATCATTAATTGTGTATGCTTTTGCAACTGACAAATGTAAAAATGCATGAAAAGCAAATCACGTCGTATTTTGTACAAACGGTGTCCTTTTTTTTTCAAATATTTTAGTTGCACTTTTTTCGTCTCGTCGAACCCAAAACAGCATTACACGATTCAAGCAATTTCACTAATTTTGCTCGTACAACCCTTTTTATGGATTACATACGAAAATAACTCACAAAGAGAGAAACAAATTTTTCATTTGTTCAAATGTGCATGAGTGATGAATTGGCATGTTGCTGCTTTCGAAATAAACCAAACGATGTTCCCCCATAAAATGTCAAACATTTTTGTAGTTGAATTTCGTACGATTGATAGCCTCCAGATCCAGAGTACAAATGAGAAGAAGGAAAAAAACATGAAAACCGTCTGCCAAGATTTCTTCTGTTACCATTAATTTTGTGCGTTCAATTAAAAGGTGACTCGCCGAAATTACTTCGCTGCGGTTGACTTAAAGGTTGATTATGGGTGTTTTAGATTTCTTTTTTCGGTTTTATTTACCAAGAGATCTATGATAATTAAATTGTTTGAATTCTACAAAGTTTTTTCTTGCTATTTTGAATAATTGCATTAAAATTCGTGGTTCCATTTCTCTACAAAGCATCGACAATCGCGTGGCACGTGCAAAAATAAATTCACGTCTTGTATACAAACACACACATACCGCAAAAAATACTCACATCGTTCGATGTGTGGATAGACTCGCTAATTTGATGTATTGCTTTGCTAAGAATTCCTCCACATCAAATACAGATATAATAAATAAAAGACAGATTTGACTGAATATAGAAGAAAAGTTGTACGCCATTTTTCAAGCTTGATTGAACTTATTGCGGCAGAAGAAATAATGGTCACACCAGAATGCATTAGGGGTTCACCAGCCTAGGTAATAACTTTGTTTAATGATGTTTTATGTAATAATGATAAAAATTGTTATCAACAGTATCATATATGGATGACAAAAACAAACGCCACAATATGCAAAAGGTCGACTCTTCATTGCTCGTATACAGCATTGAAATGTATGGAATTTGGGGGCGGACAAGCCATTACCTACCAAAACGTAAATCGGAAGTTAATAGATATAATAACATTAATGTACAAACCATATTGTTTGGCAAGCGTCGAGATAACAAATACACGGATATTATCAAGTTTTTTTTCTTCTTGTGAAAACACTAATGATTGTCGTAATGTCACCGACATTTTTTTCCATGGCAGAGTTGTCAGTATCAATAATACTGGCGTTGTGTTACTTGTGCGGGGACATCAGAATGGTGTGGTTTTTCATTTAACATGGAAATAACCATAACAATATCACGACTTCGAAAACCAGCCAGTTGAAAAGGAATTTTTTTTAACGATCAATGGTCACTTATCTCGAATACATAACATTTAACGCTAATGGGAGCACTTCTACACCCAAAATATGTTTGCACAAAACATGGAAATTTCAAGTCACATACTTTAGATACACTACATTTGAAAATCGTCTCAAATTCAAGGCGAAGGTTTTTTTTTTTCGTTTTGTCTCTCTTTGTTCGACTGTGAACTATTTGCATTTAACAGAACATGAGCGCATCGAAGAAAAGGCAAAAAGCAAGCTCTTAGTGCCAGACGGTCTGTCATGAGATGAAATATGAGCCGAAATCTGTGGTACAAACTTGGCTGTGGTACGAGAATTACGTGCGAAAAATTGAACGGATTCTAAGTAAATACCTTGACGTTGTTTTTGTGCCAAAATAAAACTGTTTGGATAAACTCCCACAATACTACTAGACGGACATAGTAAAAGTTTTGTGTTTTTATAAACTTTTGTTTTTCGATTTTTTTCTTCTGTTTTCTTGCATCTGCTGGCCTTCTGGGAAATTTATCACTGAGTTTTGATCCAAACGTGCTCAGTAGTAAATACACATCTAATAAATGTCAGATTCATTTGAAATTTTCATTTTGTTTATATAAGCTTCGGAAGCTTGATGTCTGTACATGAAAAAAAAAATCTTCTGGCGAAAATGCTGCCTTTTCGATTTTCAGAAAAACTCAACAATTATTGTGGTGAACCATTTTCACCGATTTATGACAAAAATGAAAGTAAAACGATTCACATTCCCGACAATTCGACAAAAGTGACAGCAATGTGCAAAAGGAAAGAAAGGTGAAACATTCCATTTTGATGTATATAATAGCTACAGAATTCTAAAGCGTGAAAAATGGAGCATGTCACAACAATGAAATTTTTGTGCAAATTCTTTGTAAATTATGAAACATGTCCGTGTGCTATGCATTTACTGAACATAATTGAATAACGAGAGAAATAACTTCGAGTTAAATTTTAAAATAAAAGAAGATATATCTGTTAAATACGTTATGTGTTACCTTTTGGTTTTATATATTCGGATTTCCTGGCCGAAAACTTCATGGAATTTGATTTTAGTAAGAATAGGGAGTGAAGTTTTTTTAATTCTGTCTTCAGTTTTACTTTTAAATCTTTCAAACTTTGACACAAAACATATGACAAGTACTGGGATTTTCAATTGAAATCAGCTTTCCGACTATTTTTGAAAAATTATTTCAAAATCCTTTTTCGGGAGGGCTTTGTTGACCGATTTAAACAATTGAAATAAAAGATTTGATTTGATTCATTACGGAGAATTGTTGTGACATGTTCGAGCAAAGCTTAATTTGTACATTATTCAAAAGGGTAGGAAACGGTGTCGGTTTTCTACCATTTGAATTTTAATTTAATGTTTGTTTTATAAGCACAGGTTATAATGATATGACCGGTTCACCTTTCTCTTTTACATTAAACGAAATCAAAATAAAGAGTCTTACGGGAGTAAGACGAACTTTTCCGCACTGTGGTAGTTGTGTATTTTATTAAGAAAGTTCAAAATAATATTTGTTCGATTTTTCAAGCCTTTCAAGCGGCGTAAAGTCCGAGACCAAAAAATATGTTCCAACTTTGGCAACGAAATATTCTTTGATTTAATAGCAGAAGTACTCGAGAATAGATTTTTCACATTTTCATGATGAACCCATTTGTACGACATTTGAAAGTATTCTATTTTCTAACAAAACACTATAAAAAATATGTCTGACGTTAATTTTGCCATGAAAATTATTTTTGAAACACTTTTCATAACTAAAGTCACAAAAAATCTGGATTTTTATATGGGAGTCATGTCTGTATGCTACCTTAATGGTGTGAAACTTTGCACAGGCTATTTTTCTCACAAAAAAATAACATTCGGAGGGTTTGGAGAAATTTTAAGCAAAAGTAAGAGCACCTCCCATACAAAATATTCGTTTTTGATCCAAAAATTGAAAATTTTGTATGAGAGGTACCCCTAATTTTGATTGAAATCTCTTCAAACTTTCAGAATGTTATTTTTTTGTGTGAAAAATAGTCTGTGCAAATTTTTACGTCATTAAGGTAGCATACAGGCATGGCTCCCATACAAAAATTAAATTTTTCGCGATTTTTTCAAAGAAACTCTGTTAAAACTTAATTGTATCTCAAAATAAACATCGGATTCGGTTTTCTCGTGCCAAAAAACCCCCCAATACATATTTTTGAGTGTTTAAGTCTACATTAAGTATGACTTTTCGACGAAAATTGGACTCTTTTTCATAGGTATCACTACAGACATGAAATTTTTTTCCATCGACCAAAGTCGCTCAAAATCTAATGATTTCTATTCCTCGGGACCCCCAATCATCCCGTGAAGTCAGATTTTAAATAACTTTTCTGGGGGGTGAGATAATCGATGGACAAATTTTGCGTACGGCGGACAACGTACGACGTACGACGTACGACGTACGACGTACGACGTACGACGTACGACGTGGAACAGACCCACAACAACCATGCTCAAAACGGCCTGATTCGGGTTCTCTGACCTCAGAAACGTCCAGAAAACATGTTTTTGAGATGTCGTAAATTTTGACCCATTACAATACTTTCCCCTTTCACACTATGTGTGTGCGGAAAAGTAAAAGGTGTGTTTTGAATGTACTGCGGAAGAAGCTGAATGTGTTCAAATTAGGTGCGAATTTTTTCTCCTCATTTGTGCAGCAAAAAACGGTGTAACATTTACGCTTCGTAAAATCAGTTGAAAGAGTTTTATGAGAGCTTTTTGTTTTGGCCAATGGGCTCCAAGTCCATTGTGATTCGTATTTAAACGATTTGCAACATTTGAAAAGAATGTCGATTTAATTACTGTTTGAATTTGCGTGACTGAAATGTTTGACAAAAAGATGATTGATTTAAATTGTGACGACCACAAACATATTTCAACATTCTCATAAAGAGGAACGTCTCTTCAGTCAACAGTTAAAAGTTAGGGTTTCAAGAAAAATGGTTCAGTTGGCAAAAGGTTTTTTTTGTCCGATAAATATGTGAACTTTGATGCGTCAATGGTATGAAAATTTAATTTGATTTTTGCCACATCACACGAATTTGCTACAAAATTCAGTCACACGTGAAAAAGTGATTTAATTTCACGAGAAATTCGGTACAATGTTCAAATTATTTGATTAAGGTCACCCATTCAAAAAACACAAATATTTATGCTTCCAATGAACAATTATCTTCAAAATTCGCTTCTGCTTTCGTTGATGATATGAAGACGGTTGTATTTTTAAGTGACGCTGTTTGGAACAGAAGAAAATTGAAACCTTTTACCACTCGCATCAAAGCATAATACTTAAGCAATTGTTTTTGTTTTGTTTCTTTCGCCAACACACACTTACAGTTACGTGCTGAAAAATTTGAAGCTGTCATCGATCGAATTAAAATTGACGCTTGTTTCTCTATACTTCGACATATATACATTTTTTCAATAGACAATGTTTTCTATAGTTAATGGAATTATGAACGCAAAAAGTGAAACGGGGGCGGAAGAAAACAAAAATTGAATTTTCATTCAATATTTTTAAGGATCAATTATGTCATTTTCCAATAAAGATTATTATAAATAAATTAGAGAATTTTTCATTCTTTTTTCCCTCTCAATAATGATCAACGCACATTGAATTTCATCCGATTGATTTTATGTGACACAAATGTTATTAAATTAAAAGTGCTTACCTTTCTGCCAATTTTTTTTTGCTGCTATGAAAGTTAATTTAATATTATTTCGTTTGATGTTTGATGAGTCGTTTATCGAGTTTGACTTCTTTTTGGATCACACACAATAAATGCCACTTTCAAAATATGTACCAAACGTCTTGAAACGAAAATTTGCTCACAAGAAATCAAATGGAAAAGTTAAATAATCAAACGGAAAATAATATGTTTGAAAAGAGAAAATCTCAATTTCGATTAACTTTTTTTTTTCGTTCTTAAATTGTATTTGTTTATACAAGTCACTAGTTCTAATGGAATTTGGTATGGTTTTGAATTCACGTGTGAATATCGGTAAATTCAAACAAAAAAAATGAGGACGAACAATTTAGAGTTGTTGGTTGTTTCATGGCTGTTGATATACTGAATGCAAAACATCAGTCGTTCGAAAAGCTTGCCGCTCACGCAATAGCCTTTTTCATCCACGTTCACCCACATGCGGTGTGTTTTACACGTTTAAGGGGAAAATACTTTCACTGGCGTTTGTTTTTGTTATCATTTTTGTAGTCTGCACCGAACAAGAAATGTTAAACGTTAAGCTCTCGGTTTCATGGTGTATCGCGACGAAATCGGAGATTTACAAACCCTTACCGATTGAATCAACAGATGCCTTTTGCACATGAACACAGTCGGACGCACAAATTGTTACGCTGTTCAGGATACCCACCGGGACCAAATCCGTCGAACAAGTCGACGACAGCGCTTTGACAGGCGGGCCACATGGAAGACATTCCAATCCCTATTAACAAAACTAAACTTGACAGTTATTGTATTACATTTTGTACGAGATTTATATATTTAATAATATAAAAAAAAACAATGTGAATGTGAACAAAAAAGATAAAAAAATGATTATCGTGACGAACTATGTAATAAAATAAATATTACAATTCAATTACTCAGCGGCTAGTGTGATTTTATACGCCTATACCGCTGCAAAGCGGTACCAATATATACAAACACACAAAGGTCGATAGATAACATTTCTTTTTTTACACCTAACGACGGCTCTTTATTTTTGTTTTTATTTTATTTTCTTTATTTTCACTTATTTTTAGATTTTAATATTGTTTTTAATTTTTTAATTAACTTAAAAAAAAAAATTCATTAATAGGGATTGTAGTTTCATTCAATGAAGAAGTGAGACAAGGTTTTCATTTTCTTTTAAATATTTGTCATTTATTAAATAATAAAAATTAATAAAATAATCTATGAAATTGAAAAAAAAATTATGAAGCATTGTAAAGCGGCAACTGCTCTATGTTAATTTTTCAACTGGTTTCGATAGTGTCATTACAATGAATTGTGTTTGAATGCGATATTTATTTTGAAAAACGAATTATAAACAGACTTTCATTTTTTGCTAAATATATTGCAATAAATATTTCTATAGAATAAAAATATTTGATAGCTTTGAATGTATGCATGAGCCGAGATACGTGTGCTACACACTTCATTTCCCTTTCGAAACGAGATGTGTGACACTGCTGATTGTAATTTTTTTTATTTGCCATTGAAAAAAGGAAAAAACCATTGTGTTTATATTGTAGTGGCGCAAAAAAAAATTTTGTGATATTATACCAACCTTCCACTCTGCGTTTTT
>NW_022197577.1:3291573-3483683 GCF_009176525.2 Contarinia nasturtii
TCGGTGTGTTCTTTAAACCGTTTGGATAGTGCTCTTTTTGTTTGGCCATAGTATTTTTTCCCACAATCTGTGCAAGTTATTACGTAAATGCCAGCCTTGTCTAAATCGTCTAATTTATCTTTGGTTGAGCCTAGTAATTGTTTTAGTTTACTATGGATTGAAAAAACAATTTCCATGCCATTATTTTTGAAAACTTCTTTGAGACGATTTGTTATCAAAGGCTCAAAAGGAAGACACACCCGTTTTAAATCATTATTAGTAGAGTTGTTTAGTGTATAAAATGTCGTTGAACGTGATCTGGCCACCTTCCTTGAGTGATTTTTAATCATTTTATCAATCAACGATATATCATAGCCATTTGACGAAGCTATGGTTTTAATTCTATCATATTCTGTCTTATAATTTTCATTGGTTTCATAATCTAATTTTTCAACGAAAAAAATGATATGTGCAAAGTTTTAAGTAATTTAGATGTGAAATAAGGGTACTTCCCATACGAATTTTCAATTTTTGACCGTTGTTTGTATGGAAAGTGTATCAAAACGTTATTGTATCGCAAAATAAATGCCAGATTCGGGTTTCTCGTACCAAAAAACACCCCCGTACCGATTTTTACAAATTTAAAATAATTAACATACAACTTCGTAGTATAGTGTACAATGTACATATAAAATCGCCAAATTTTTTTTTGCATGAAACGCTGCTGATGTCGAGGGTAAACGGATGATGCCATTGGATTCCTTGGCCCCGAATCAGGTAGAAACGATATGTTTCCCGTTTGTAAGTTTTCATGACTAGCACAGTGTTTTTAGTCAACTCGAATCCGTACAAATATACTATAGCCATAATTTGAACCAAAAACACATATGCCATTCAGGAAAATACGTTGGGTTCTGCTGTGGAAGTACATTCAAATCTATTGAACTATTTCAAAATCACCCGGAAAGCTTACAAATTCAGCTTGCCTACGATGACTTTGAACCGTGTAATCCATTGGCATCAAAGTCACATAAACACGGAATTTGTGCGGTTTATTTTTCAATCCTGAACTTGCCTGTCAAATATTTATCGAAATGTCGAAATGTATTTCTGGTAGCGTTGTGCAATTCAAATGACATCAAAATGAAGCATACGGATTTCAACAATATATTGTTTCCGATTAAGAACGAAATAAAACATCTTGAAGAAAATGGAGTATACATTCCCTGTCATTCCCGTTTGAAAGGAACTTTGACTCAAGCAGTGAGTGACAATCTTGGTTCACATATAGCTCTTGGATATTCAACGTCATTTAATTGCAATTATTATTGTATGTTCTGTGAATGTTCTCGTAAAGAATGCCAAAAAATGTGTGAAGAGGATCTTTCTAAAGTTCGAACTATTCAAAGCTACAACCAAAACATTGATATTATTGCTAGCTCAACAAAAGTAGATTTTACGGAAACAAAAGGTGTGAAATTTTACTGTATTCTTTCGGATTTGAACTATTTTCATATCATATCAAATCCAACAGTGGATATTATGCACGACATCTGCGAAGGTGCCGTACCATTTGCATTAAAATTACTCTTCAAACAATGTGCAGCTGCCAAAATAATGACAATTGAAGAGCTCAGTACTAAAATTCAATTGTTCAATTATGGTTTCTTGGACAAGAATAATATTCCCAGTTCAATCGAATTAGATAAACGGAGCATTGGGCAAAATGCATCGCAAGCATTATGCTTGATTCGAAATGTACCATTTATTTTGTGGAGATATCGCACTCATCCCGCTTTAGTGGATATTTGGAAATGCATTCAATCGTTGTTAGGAATTATTGAGATAGTGTTTTCAACTGAGCTTTGCGAAGATGATCTGTATGAATTAGAGAGCAAGACTAAAACATTCTGCCTACAAATCGTGAAGATGGGTTGTAATCTTATCCCAAAAATGCACTTTATTCTTCACTATGCATACATTATTCGTATGGTTGGTCCAATAGTTTTTATGAACATGTTTCGGTATGAACGGAAACACCATGAACTCAAACAATACAGTATCAAAAATTTCAAAAACATCAATAAGTCGTTGGCTTTCAAACACCAAGAGTTGCTGAGTATGGACAGTCTGTTTCAAGATACAATCAAACATGGATCAACCAATATCGTGAACAATGAATTGTACAGTGATCTTTCTGAAGAATTATTATTCAAATGTGACAATGACAAAATGTGTGAGATAAACTGGCTTACTATTAATAATTATGAATACAGAAAAGATTTATTTATCATATTTGAGTCAAGGTTCTATCAAATCAAAAAACTTTTTGTCATCGATGGCCAGTTTTTTTTAGATGTAAAGCTTACCATGTTAATTTCTTTGATAGTTTTTTGCACGCGTATGAAATCCAAGAATATGATGAGCGCAAATTAATCAATGTAAATAATTTAAAAAATCTCAAATCTTATGGAGTTCAATACAATCATTCATTAAAATACATTAAAGCTGATACATTAGATATGAATATGAAAAAATGAATATAACATTTCGTTTCAATAAAGTGTATCTTTTGTTGTTAAATAAACTAGAAGATTTTTTTAAATGTCTTGTATATCATTTTTTATGCGGCAAGTCGAAAACGACCTTTTGTGAAATGGTGTTAAAATGTTTTTCTACAATATCTTCCAAAAATATGCTAATAAATTGACATAGAAATTTTTTTAATGTGATAATTTCAAATTAAGACTTTACCACATGATATTTTTGGAAAACACTACAAAAAAAATTTGCCAGTATAAATCCACACGGTGAGCCCACTGACAAACGTCTTCGTACAGTAACGCCACAAACGATTATAGACGGTGACGTTTTAAAACGTCGAATCGATTGTGGCGCTAGTGTACGTAAACAATCATCTAAAATTATATGTACTTCTATACAATGCGCTCACTGTGTGTATAAATCATTGTTTGACAACACTCATACAAACTGGATAGATAACTTGCATTCATAAATACATTCCAACACATAAGCAGTAGACATTTTAATTCACTCATACTAATCGGTTAGATAATTGCGCACATACGTATTAATACGAATTCAACCTATACCGATGCGCTAGATACTTTTGACTTTTATCGAAACGTTTGCTGTTGTTATTGATGTTTGTTCAGATTCAACCATTTTCTGTTTACAGCATCAATTTGTTCGAATACACAATATTGCAAGCCTTTATCCTTTTTTATTTCAATATTAATATTTAAGTCGTCGTTTGCAATACGATTATCATAAATATGATCGCGGTTATTTTAGCGGATTTTTTTTTTCAATTTTTCTGGACTACTCTGGACAAACTCATGAAGAGAAAATAAAAGATTTTTTTGCCACTGTGCCTTTTTATTTGTATAAAAAAATCAGTCGTTTTACATTTGATAAGTTGAACTTTCTTAAAATATTTATCCTCTGAATCATTTAAATACTTTATCGCTGAAGTGAGATTTGAAGTTACCCGAATAAAATAACAAGTATGTTTCACTTCATTCACAGTTCCATAAACTAGTAGCTAAAATTGCAGCTTTTCTTTGGTTCAAAAACCTTCACAGTCTATTTTTTCGAAATTTATATATTACCCTTATGAATGCAAACTTATTTCAAAGTTCAACTTACGTTTGCAAATGAACACATGAATTGACTTAGACTTAATTCGATTTTTGCACTTTGAACCGTTTTTGAGTATTGCAAACCAAATGTTATTTTGCTATAGTCACTAAGAAATAGCTCTGATTTCTTAAAACGTAAAAAAACTCATGAGGTACATGGTAGTTGCAATATGTTGAATATATTACACTTTTGTCATACTTCCATACAGACTTTTCTGTAAGGGAGTTGGACGAGTTATTTCTTTGATGCCATAGAAGAAGTGCAAGCAAAAGTTGGCCATAGTCTTAATGTTTGGGTCGAAGTATAATCCGAATGTTTTATGTGCTTTGAGAAACAAATCAAACGTTTCCGCTATTCCAAAGTCTTCTGGAACCTTGAATTTTATGAAATATATTAAATAAAGTCAAATAAATGTTGACATAAATGAAAACTCACCGAAACTAAATGTTTTTCAAATTCAATGTAATAGTGGGTGATCTTTTCATGGGATTCGCCACATGCAATTATGTATGGATGATCGTTTTTCTTTTCAGTTAGAGCATTCAACGAGAGATCATTCTATAAAGAAATATTTGCATTTGTTCGAAAAATATGTCACACTAAATTCAATATTAATCTATCTTACACCACGAAACACAATCAATTTCTCAATAGCCTTGTTGAAGCCGACAATGGGCAAGAGATTTCTACCCGGTTTTCCATGAACAAGCTTAAGAATGATCAATAAGTCCTGTATTTCTGTTGGCTATAAGGTGTTAATACCACCTTTAAACCTATCTTCCAAAATATTGTTGAGACGTACGCGCAAATTCGGCCATTCAACCAAAAATCCATTGAAATTTGCGTCAGGAAAACGTTTTGAAAATTCAAATAGTATCTGAAACATGATTCAAAAGTTGAAAATTAAATTACAAAATGTTAAACATGTGATTTGATCATTACCAATGATGGATGCGTGAAAAAGTATGGAAAAGTCTCAAGTAAATCCATTTCAAGAACATTCAACATTTGCGACCTGTATGCCATTGTTTCGACCAAGATTTCTTTTATTTTATCCATATTTTCATCACACACAACGAGCGTTTTGAGTAGTTCTACGTTAGCTTTGTTCTCTTCCTCTGATTTACCCAATGACTGTTGTTTGTTGTTTGTGCGTGGCTTCGATTTTGATTTCTCATTATAGGCACGAATGTCACAAAAACCTCTAATAGCATCCTAAAAAAAATTCGTTCAAAAAAAATCATATCAACGAAATATTAAAATTCATATTTACTGGAGGCAATGATTTGAAAAGCATCCCAGCAGCCATTGCAATGCTGTATTTTTCAGATTTTGTAGCGTTTAGACCAAATCAGTGAGGAATCGAATCAATTTACGTCGCGATTTCTCACATATTTCACCAGATTGATTTTCAATCAAAATTTCAGAAGCATTCATTTGAATTAAATATGCTTTGATATCCTAAAAAAATGGAAAATACATAATTTCTTATGACAGAAAATTTGAGTAGTGTACTTACATTAGCTGTCACTATTGATGACCCATTATCCATTCCAATCAAATTCAAATTCACGGCAAAATATCCGCGAGATAATTCAATCACATTTGCAAACCGATTTCTTGCAATTATAGCACCAGTTTGGGTTGTTAAAATGACCTTTGCTTCTTCACATTGTATTTTGAATAGCTTAGCACCTAAAAATTTTTTTGAGTTAGTCCAAGAAATTGTTGACATTAAAATTAAAATTTATTTGAAGCTACTTACATTCGTTCAGAAAATCATCCAAATTTGCTTCTTTCAGAAAAATCAATTTGTTTTCGAAATTGTAGCACGTATCAACGATGTATTTATATGTTTCTTCCTCCATAATTAAAACATTTTCCGAATTTTTTCATCAAAGCAAAAATCAACATCAAACCAGCAAACTAAATATGAGCAAACCGGCAAACTAAATATGAGGTTATGTTTATTGACATTTCATTATGAAATATCGACCAATGTCTATTAACATGCGTACTATAGACAATGTCAATATTTGAAGTAATAGATTTTTTATAGTGATGCAATGTAAAACCAATGATAAAAACAATCGGCTTGCGATTGCGTTTCTATGTATTGGTTCACATTCGGAATAAGCATGAATGCATATGAGTGAGAGAGACGCGCGCACGAATACACATCCGGAATAATGGTCTCACATCATACTATACACACAAACAGCGACTTTGCTTTTGTTCATCTGTTTGCGTTTGTTCTAACTGCGTGCGCACGTAGAGAATAAATGATGATGAGAGAGTTTCGCGTGTCTGTATGTAAGCATGAATGTCACAATGACTAAATGACCGAGAGCATGGCAGCTATATGTGCAAATATATGTGCATCACGCTCTCTCTACAACGATTATATGTTATAAACATTATGTGGTTGGCAAAACTTCTCTCATTTTTCAACATTTTATTTAAATGTCAATAGTACATCCAGAACTGTTGGGTGCTGTACGTATAATCGTAATGAAATTTTTGGGAAATAAATCAATGTTTCATTTATTATTTTGTAATTTTTATTCTCAAAGCGAGAATATCGAAGGTGTTGATTGCATTAAACCCGCAAAAAGAAATCCACGACTTATACACCAAAAACATGATGTAAAATTATGAAGGGATCGGAATTTTTCAACCACATGTGTATTCAATTGGTATGTGTTCTGCGGTGTTCTACATGGAATTTTAAAATGGAAATATATATAGTATTTACGTGTATTTGCTTATATTCTTTTGTATTTTTATTGTAGCTGAGGAAGCATTTCGAAATTTAAAAGAGGATAACTTGCAATCCATTGTAATTACGGGTGTTTCGGGGGCCGGAAAGACCGAAACAACAAAATATTTAATTAATTACTTGTGCAAGTCATCAAACAATCATATCGAATATGTTGTCCATTCAAATGTGATTTTTGAAGCGTTCGGAAACGCAAAAAGAGCACAAAATGAAAACAGTTCACGTTTCATAAAAATTATTCAGGTGAATCGTGAATGATAAATTATCAGACAATATATTTGGATATTTTCATCCGGATATTTCAGCTCATCTGGATACCGTCAATCGCTGATACGGACTGAAAACAATTGAAGTGATTGTTATAGGTGGTTATAGAAACTGAAATCATTATAACAATCACTTCTATTGTTTTCACTCCGTGGCTGACGGTATCCAGATGAGCTAAAATATATGGATGACAATATATTGTCTGTAAATTATTTATTTTTCAATATTTTTCATGAACTCATTTTTTGAATTTTCGATTTTTATAGGCTCAGTATGATAGTGAGTATTCAATAACCAACATCTATAATGCCTACAATTTACTAGAAAGCAATCGTGCTTCAACAATCTGCGAAAGTATCTGCGAAAGAAACTTTCATATCAAACTTCTACTATCTTGCTATTGGCTCTTCAGAAGAACTAAAAAATAGCCTGCAGTTAAAAGGAAAAAACTTCCATGTAATTAATTTTCTTTTCATCACATATATTCACTTAAGTTTTACATTAACATGAATTTAATTCAATATCATAAATACAGGTTTTGAATAAAGAAGAAAATCCCGTAATGTCCGAAAGTTTTTTTTGAAAAACATTTTCAAAAAGTCGATGATGCACTATCTTTGTTAGGTTTTTCGACTTACAAAAAGTTTGATACTTATAAATTGTTGGCTGTGATATTGCATCTAGGCAATATCAATTTCATTGAAGATAATGACGGTTTTGTTAAAATCGGAAATTTGGATTTTGTAAATAATGCAGCTAATTTGTTGAATATTGATTTCGAGCAGTTGAAATGTGCCTTGCTAAGTCGTACAATCTCACTAAAGAGAAAAAATGAAGCTGATATAGTGTATGTCAAAAAATATTTTATTTATTAAGAACTGAAATATTTTAACGAAATTCAAGTCATCATTAAGCTTGACTTTAGCACTGATTTGATTTTTAAAGTAAAATATATTTATTTCTATATTATTTGAAAATATGACCAGAGCTCGAGAAAATATTTATTTACATCGATTTACTTAAAAAATATTTATTTGAATATTTGGCGTTTTTTGCCGATTTTTTAGTTTCAGTAAATTTTTTAAAGATCAAAAATCACTGAAATCTGGATGTTTTGTAAATATTTATCGTCGTACATATTTTTATCGAACCCTGTCGATTACAATAATGCTGAAACAATTTTAGTATTATATTTTTCCGTTATTGACAGATTTTACTGTATAATAATTGATAGGTATTCCATTGATTATATCCAATTATATATTAATATTTTTAGATTTGTTTGATAATAAAATAAACGGCATGTTTACTTTATTGGAAGATGAGTCTAAAGCGCTAAAATCAACATCAGCGAACTTTTTCGAAAAACTTAAACGCGCGTATGTAACACACAATCATTTTCGCCTCGCAAAACCAGAAAGGAATGGAAGTTTTCAAGACTTCAAGATTCGTCACTTTGCGAAAGATATCACATATTCAGCGGTATATTTATTTTTGGATTTACCTGTATTTGTTTCGATTTTATTTTGAGCAACTTCATTAAAGAAATGTTTTTATAGAATAATTTTGTGGAAAAAAACACAGAAGTTCTATCCAGTTCTCTGTGTAATAATCCTAGGGGAAAATGACTCGTTGTAAGTTCATAAGTATCTGTAAGTTTCACAAGTTAGCGTAAGAACTCTTGAGTTCTACATACATTTTTGTAAGTTCGTCTAAGTTTTACGTAAGTTCCTATAGATTACTAGTAAGTTTTTCAACGTCAATTGAAAACCGCAGAATGTTGTAAATGGTAATCAACCATCATGACTGAGAGATGTCATATTGTAAAAACGCCATCTGGTGACGTGCGCGAATTGTGGTTGAAAACAAGCGATATGAAAATTTAGTTAAGACACCATCCAACAATTCCGTCTTTGTAATTACGTACATTAATAACCACGTCAACAGATGGCGCATTATTGTGCGACTTTTTTCACAAACTCATGGTGGTTGATGGTAATAAATGTTAGTCATGTCGAATCAGATAGAAAATAATTTGTATAAATAAGTCGAGACAGTTTTCGGTGAAAAAATACCAAGAAATATAAATTCGTCTAATAAGACGTCATTTTTGAAAGAGTCGATTTTGATAGTGAATAATCAGTAATGTATCTCAAAGAATTATTGCTTATGAGTCTATGAGTGTTGAGAGCGATACTTCAATATCAAAATCAGGTCTTTTAAGGATGATATCCAATTTACTAGGTAATTTTTATTTTAAAATGCGTTCTACTATTCTGTACAAATTATTTGCAGCGTGAGATGTAATTAAAAAAATTGACTAGCGTTGTGTCATTTGACTACTACATGTGCGACTGTTTCGGCATTTTGACGCATATCGAACTTACAGCAGTGTGTTAATGTATATGGACAAAGCGTAAGTTCGTATAAATTCTCATAAGAAGCGTGCGATTTCATAAGTTCGCGTAAGTTATATAAGTAGTCATTTTCCCCTAGGTAATATCCTTGGGAAGTGTAACGATGAGAATAAAAACAGATCGGTGAGGACAGTAACTGAAGGCTTGCGATCAGAGCTACAGCGCCTGTTATCAGGTTTGAAAACATCTGTACGTTATTATTACTTCACATTTTGTCCCCAATTAAAATATTTAATATTATTATATTCTAGATTAGATCTCTTGATAATGATTTTCAATTTATTTCTTTTTAGGGCACTCACTTCATACGATGTATAAAAACGAATGACCAAAACGACTCTTCGACTTTTTGTGAAGAGTTTGTTGCGAATCAGTTGAATTCAACAGGAGCAATTGCCTACTTTAAACTCCTTAAACTTGTTTTTCCCACCAAATTGGATATGTAGAAAATTTATGAAAAATTTGCTCCGTTTTTCAAAAATACCAACTTTACTCTTCCAGAACTCATCAACAAATTATTGCATTTGATTAAAATAAAGACCACCGATTTCAAAATTGGAAAGTCGCACGTTTTTATAAGACTTTCTCCGGACATAAATATGAATTTGGCCATGCTGAACGAAGAAACAGTTAAACATCTAATATTACGGTCCCAATATATAAGAAAAAAATGGATAATCACATTTGGTATGAACAAATAAATTGTCAATTGTCTTTATGTTTCTATGTTATCATGCAGCGCACTGTTGTGCATATCATACTCATTTGAGTATGATGAATTATCATTGTTTTGTTTTTGTTCATTTTCTATCTGTAGGCAAAGTTCTTTTTTCGTTGAAGAATTCAAGGAGATTTGAAACTACACCAACTCGCATGGATCTTGAAGTGGATGATGGTAGTTTTCGTCTTCTTTATTTTTCTATTTTTAAATATATTCATTATTTTTGTGCTTTTTCAGACAATATTTTAAAGGAACGGCAACCTCTCCAACCAGAAGCAAAACGAAGAAAAAAAGTTGCTAAAAATCCAGCGAAACAAAGAAGAACTGTGAATGAACAACGGCCAAATGATAGCATTAGATTTGATCGCCTTGATCACTTGCCAGCGTTCAGCACACAAAAAAACTCTACACGGTGCAAATTGGAGGGATGTACACAAAAATCTCACGTGTATTGTTCAAAGTGCAATGTTTCACTTTGTTTGAACAGAGAAAGAAACTGTTTCACTCGCTTTCATTCAAATAGAAAATGAGATTTGCATCAAGCACATGAAGACAATATTTTATTTTTGAAGAATATATTGATTTTACCAGAATTTAAGCAAATGTTATCGTATTCGTTCGGACTGATTGAAGATTAGTTACCTTCTTTTACTTTGTTTTCCTCTAATTCACATATTTACAATTTGACTAAGTGTTTTAGACGATAATAAACATATTATTGGTTATTTTTCGAGATTTCTCTTACCTTTTCAATAGAAAAGTTATATTATATTCGATTATACCGGATTATAATCCGGTATACCTTTAAAATGTAAAAAAATATGATCGAAAAAAAAAACAATTTCACTTGACAAATGTATCAACACAATTTATATTCGTGTATATTTCGGTATATTTATATCGATTAGTATTGATAGTTCGTGCGCATGTGCGTTGAATCGAAAATCCATCGCAATCCATAGAGCAACAATTGTTTTATATAGAAAGACATAAATGTTGTGAAAAACAAGATCATGTTACATACGAGAAACGAGGTGACAATTATATTGCTCGCCTAATAAAAGTCAGTCGCTCAGCGAACTGCTATAGCATTATAACATAACAGTTGTCTTTTTATTTGCTTTCTTTAATTCCTTCATTCTAGCTAACGCTGTTATTCTTATATTAGAACAATAAAGTTTGCAAGTTTACAAATATGCTTTCAATTATATTGACTGGAGTTGAAAATTTGAGTCACGATGGTATTAAAAATCTATATTCTTCGATATTCTAAAATTGAATATAACTAAAAGGTGTTTTGAAAAATCCACCGATTTTCACTAAATTCCGATGCACTGAAATTTCCACAAAGTTAGTAGATGGTGGCATATGGTGGTACCGGAATCAACAAACCAACAGGAACTATCTAAAACTAATAATATACGTATAAATAAGAGTCATAGAAATATAAACATATAATAAAATATTCATAATAAATTCAATCGAATTCAATAGAGAAAAACAGAAAAAATTAACCAAACGAAATTAGGTTTTAAATGAAAATATCGGAAAATATCGTCAAACAATCGTCAACAATACACAAGTGTCATAAAAATGTTAAAGCAAATGCCAAGTATTCAGCCACTTTAAAAATGACATTGAATGTAAGTATTGTTTCGTATTGTTAACACCGACATTTGCTGAATACTGAAGTGACTATATCCAGCTAATCCAATATTTACATGATAAAAAATCAATTTTAATCAATTAATTTTCCCGTTTTACATCGGCCACTTTACGAAACACTTGACAATGACGTAGATTATATATTAGCGATAGAATTAGTAAAAAACTTAACGCAAATGACTTGTAAAATGAGAAAACTTCGAGTAATTTGTCACGTTTGATTGCATGCAAATCGCAATATGTTAACGCCCGTACATTTGCTGCACTCTGTCCAACAACTTGATTCTTCCAAAATTGGCCACCAAACACATCAACTTTAATAATAACACAATTGATTGATTTATGTGTATTTTCATTGATCAATATTGTTTGTATCTTACTTAAAATGGCCATAACTTCATCGTCTTCTAAACTGTCGACTACGATGAAACATAAACTGTTGAATACTTTCACCAGTATGATGTGAAAAGACGAGTTCCGAATGTAACAATGTAAAGTCCATTGCAAAGAGCACAAAGATAACTATCAGACACAAAACGAAATGCCAGATGCTCATTGAACACCTTTCGATTGAGATGCACACAAATGTTACATTTCATATTTTTCCGACAATAGGTTAACACCTGAAAACAAACAAAGAATTCAATTAGAATTGTGTTAATAACATATTATTTTTGTTCTCAATGTTTTTAGATTGATTGAAAAACGATAAAATTTTGCGAAAATAAGATTTAATTTTCAGTACCGATCTTCCCCATGCAATAAATGCTCTATTACTACTTTTTTGTGTGTAGATACTACAATATCTTCCATCTATGGAAAGCATTATTAATTGATAGAAATTAATAAACACTTTTACTCATTTTAAATTGAGCACTTTCTATTTTGTTCGGTTTGCATTGCTCTATTGACACATGCGGGGGAGCGACGTATGGTTGTCTATTTTTTCTTTTTGAATTGTTTATGACGCCAACATGTGTGATCTCGTTGGCTCAGCATTTAAAATGCGGGGTCAAAAACACCGATACACACACACAAATCCAATGGAAGCATATCACAGAGAGAAAATTTACACTAATACACTTACAGAATCTGTATATTTTTTGACATTTTACAAATTCTGTAGAATCAACACAGAAACACTATACATAATCTGTATAATTTACTATTGTTGTCAGCGCAACTCAGATAATTGCCAGATGCGTTGACAGATGAAACAATAGCGAATTATACAGATTCTGTATAGTGTCTCTGTATTGATTCTACAGAATTTGTAAAATGTCAAAAATTGTACAGATTCTGTAAGTGTATTAGTGTAAATTTTCTCTCTGTGATGAATTTTCTATTACAGAATTCATTTATCAGGTCTTTAGATTTTATAAAAGAAATTCAGTTCCTCTTGAACCACCAAAGCGAATTGTTCTCAATTTTCGTGGAGAGTATTTTTAAATTTTCGAATTCAAATTTTCAATTTTGAGTGATCTAAATCCATTCGAGTCGATCCAGTTTTATTTTGATATCATTGAATCCGTGCGATATGAATTCCGAAAGATTAATTAATTGTGGTGTTGAGTTGTGTGAAAAGGAGAAAAATTACTGGTATGTTTGCCATCGGGAAACTGGTGATCGGTGCGCAACGAAGCTATTTCGCGTGGTTGGACCCATTGCTGACCGAGGTAAGTAATTTCAATAATTTAACCAGTGTAAAAAATGTTATTTGTATTGAAAATTCGGTATATTGGTGCATAGTGTATTTTCACATATAAAAAATGCGTAATTTCGATACATAACATTTTCATAAAAAATAAAAAAAAAAATTGAAAAAATTGCTTGACCAATCGTGAAATAATATCGAAAAAATAAAATATTTATAGATTGATTTTTTACTTTTTAATTAATTACTCGGGTAATTTCTGACCGATTTTGATGATTTAATTTTTATTTTTATTGGAAAAATAAAAAATGCGCCCAAAATGACATATTTGACAGCAGCCATGTTCCCTATGTGGCAATTGTTCAAAGTTTTTTTCTGATATCTTCCCAAATTTTGCACGAATTGAAGTCGTTTTCATGTCTTTGTGATTAGAAAAATATTATAAATCGATTAAAGAAGAAATTTTACCTCAGTTTGGTCTTTTAAATTTGAAAAACTATTTTATTTGATCTTGTATGTTATAGCGTATGGAGTCTATGTGTTTACGTAGTTAAGTATGAAAAATATCTTTAGGGCCACGATTTTTTGGTTGTGTACTCATAATTTTGCTACATAATTTTTTTTCAAAATTTATTGTTTCAATTAAGTGTAGATGAAGTGTAGATAAGCGTACAACATTTTGTTTCAAAGTATACCTGGAATTTTTTTTCAAAAAAACGACCTCTTTTTTGGGGTCTTCATAATTTTGCCCGAGGTAGCAATTTTCTAAATCCAACATTTTATGTAACGTATTATGGTCTTAAAAAAGTGTACATTAAATTTTGTCTTCATATACGATATAAGTATAAAACACTTCTTTCGAAGTTCTCACTGTGACGCAATACTGTAAATCTGGAAATGTTCTGATATGAATTTTCAGTGACGCGTTCGTTCATATACATACAAAATATTAATATTGCGTTCAGATTCGGTTTTCTCGTGCCAAAAATGAAATTTTTTGTTTGTTATTCCTTTTTAAATTTGGTCATATTTTCCCCAAGAAAAATATTTAATTTTCGGGAAATTATGGCCAAAAACCCCAAAAACCCGAGGAGACTATTTCCAATTCGGTTTGGACGTAGTTTCCCGGGGAAAATATTACCAAACTGATGGAGAATTTATATCCAAAACTGAATGGATATAATTTCCCCAGACATTTTTTTAAAAATTTGGGAAATTATGACCGAAATTTGGGGAAATTGTAACCGGGGAAGATATGCCCTGTAGCCGTTACTTACCAGTAAATATCCCCAGTGGACAATTTTTTTTTCAAAATTCCTATTGAGTGTGGTAGAGGGGTCCAAAATAACACGTTTTTGGGTGTTAAATGCGATGAACTATATTTCGTAAACAACTCAAAATATTCGATCACTCTCTTCGGCAAAGTTATAGCCCATAATGAGACGGAAAAAAATGTCACCACAGTGGAGGTCAATGACTCCACCTTCAGGGGTTAAAATGACCTCAAAGGTTTATTTAAAACATACCAAGTGGATTTTGACCCTCTAAAGGTCAAATGGGGTCATATGTTAGTTCCCATGAAAGTTGCGCCTATCCATGTGCTATCCACTGACATATTGCTTTGACCCCCCAGGAAGCCCCAATTCGGAGAGCACGGGTCGACATTTTTGAAAAAAAAAAAAAATAAAAATCCTCAAAATGGGGACACATGCCCCCCGATCCCAAAATTGACCCCATATTTGGATTCTCCATAAAAAATTACCCTTGGGACACCTTACCTTCGACCACCCTCCGACCAACCCTTGTACCCCCAATCGGGTCGAAAAGTGAAAAAAATCGATTTTTCAAGTTTCAACCCCGATTTTGACCATAATTCTGGTCGACAAGACAGCAACAGAATGAAAATATTTTTTGGCTTTGGATGTGTCAATATTAAAATGAAAATTTTGAGATTTTGTATGAAACCCGATGCTCTGATTGACAAATGAGTTCTGAAAGTTTTGCGGCGATTCATGGTGCTTTAGTAAATTGGGCATGCGGAATTCAAAAATACATGAATTTTGAACAAATATATTGACGGAAGCATATGTTTTGGATGACTTGTTTGAAAATCGATGGGCGAAAAAAAATTTCGTTGCAACTTTTTTTTCTAAAAAATCAAAAGTGCATTTTTGTGATGGGCCTATCTTATAGAGCTCCTCTAATACTATCTACAACAATACTAAAACCAATTCACTTTCATACAAATTTATTGGAAAAAATTCATTCGAAAAATTCCGAACTTTAAATCGAGCGGGGTGAAAATGAGAAGGGTGTCGGCCAAAGTGCCAGAACAAAAGTTGCTACTCTCGACCAGGTCTACAAAAGCCGCACTAGCCGTTTTTTTAATTTTCAAAAACTAAAAATCGATACACCCTAATGTGCAGTATTGTGTCACATTGGGAACTTCGAAAGAAGTGTTTTGTACGTATTTTTCACAAAGGAAAGAGATTTGAATAATATTGTTTTACGAAACGAAAATTATTAAAGAATTATTTTTGGCTTTCGTATTTATAATAGACACCAGGTGGACCCACTTTCTGTGTGTGTTCCAAAAATTGAAGTTTAATATATAGTTTCAGGCGATATAATGATGGTGTTTATAGAGATTTCTCGATATTTATTCTATTTTATTTTATTCCAACACTTTATTGATAAATATTAATGAGATCCTTTTGGAAAAATTGACAAAATTCTTTAGAAAAATTTAGTTTTTCATATTTTTTCCAGGATTTCTATAGAAAATAATGGTTTTAAGTATAAAAACGTTTTGACAATTGGGGTAAAGATTAATCGATTGCACTCCCACGGTCAATATATTTGTAGGGTGAAATTGAATCGATTATTTGCTCTAACTCGATGTTTTTATACCCCCAGTGGTGACGATAAACGAGGATTTTGTGTTGAATGTACGCATATCGAACGGAAAGGCGTATTGTTATCGCTGCACGGAGAAATTGGGCCACTATGGACCCAATAATATGATAACATTCAACGATGTGCGTAACGTGCTGTTTTACCCCGTCCAATTTGCAAATGCAGGGGATGTATTGGCCAACGCATGGCGTGATTTATATTTGCACGAGTATAAGTCAGTTGAAGAGATGAATTTGTTAGCCGTAACAGACGGCGAAGAGAAATGTGAGGAGAGTAATGAAGCTGAAGTTGGTCCAGCATGCGAAGAGGGACAGACCACGATGGAATTCGATGCACCACTTGATCTGAGCGTCGGAAAGGAAGTCGGGAACGAAGAGATGATTGATTTTGTGCAAAAATGGGTCGTCGAGGTTAACAACTCAGTATTTGGGCAAACCGTATCCCCAGGTGTAACTGGGAAGATTAATGAAGAGGCAGGTACTTCGACTGAAGTTGCTATTGGAAGAGGAGGTACTCCCGAAGATTCTTTGTGTCAGGAAATAGATGAAATTTTTAATGATTGCTCAACATTGCTGCCAATATTAGACGATTCAGTTCCCATTTTGACTCTAACCCAATATTGGACTTCTGATAACTTCTCGAATCGAGCATTAAGTCCCCCAAGTTACAGTCCAAGCACTCCAGGATATATCAGATGCCCGACTCCATGGCTTCCAGGAGAAACGGATCCTCAAAACTATCCGACAAATTCCGAAACTTCTCCGGATTCCAACCAGGCTGTAAAGGGGTCTGATAATGAGGGGGATCTACTGAACCCAATGAACGAGATTGAAACGGTTGATCTAGAGGACTATGAGGAGGAAACTGATTCCGTCATTATCATTTATGATAGTGACGTTGCCACATCCAAGGCGGCATCTGTCTGTTCTCAAAATTCTCAGGAAAATGAGAAGTCGGAATTGGCAAACGGGGCCCAATTGAATCGTGTTCTGGACACCCTAGGGAATACTTTCTCTGATAATAGTCTCATAATTTCTACCATCCCCAAAGGCTATACTAGAGAAATTCCAAGTATTGTGACGAAAGAATCGCAACAAGTTTATGAGGCATTTGGCATGTATTTGATTCCTGAGTATCAATTCGAAGATGAGTATGCCACCATGGGTATCTCACCCGTATTGGCTGCTAAGCGTCGTTTGAATTTTAATAATATTTTTATTCATTAATCGAAACAGATTTGTCATTTTTCTTCTCTTTATTTAAGAAAAAATACTCATGTTCTTTTTATGGTGAATGGTTTTAATAAAGAAAATTTTGTCAAAAGAATCTCGTATGTGTGTATTTTTTTTCTTTTTTTTTGAATTTTCTGTAGGTTTTTCTTTTAGCGATATGTTAGGTTATACCTTAAGGTACGTTGTCCGTAGAATCATAATGATAGGCTATTTCGCCGTAGATAGTTCATGTAGTAGAGTAATGTACTCGACCTGACATGGAGCAAGGGTATGGCATGCTATGTAAAATGATGGCGAACTAAAACCTTTCAAATTTGTCGGAATAAACCTTATAATTCTATGAACAAAATTGCACAAATATGAGATAGTCAATACGAAATTTGTATTTCAGATTCTATCCGATAGATGGCGTTACGGTTTGGCACGTCGCCATGTCTCTCATATACGTGCCATTCACTTGACATGGAGTCTTCGTATAGATTTGAAGAATTTTTCGATTGGAGACAGGAAGTGTTCCAAGAAAGGGCTATACGAATTAGAAGACTCCATGGGCCGAAATCGAAATTTCTATATAAGGCTTGAATAGCCAAATTTTGTTTTTCCTTGTGATTCTCAATTTCGTCATCAGTTATAATTACTAAGTTTGATTTAAAATAACGTAGTTATTCGCCATAATGGCTTTTAACCTGAAATTAAACCAAAGTAACTATGAGAGCTTATAATTTATTACTATCCTTTAAATATAACTAAAATATTATTTCTCATAGTACGTGTTCTTGTTTTAAATGAGGGGATTCTGTAATTCCCTGCTGATAATAATTAATATTGGGACTAAAACTTAATAACGGGATTTTTTAAAATGAAAAATGAAGGTTTATTTAAAGGAAAATGTAAAATATATTTTATTCAAAGTACTGTCCATCACTACTTAGCCACTACTTTTTCCCATCTTTCTGGTAGCATACGGATTCCGCGTCGAAAGAACTCCTCGTCTTTTGAGGCTATCCATCCATCGACCCAATTTTTGACTTCTTCGAAAGAACGGAAGTGCTGCTCAGCCAGGCCATGCGTCATCGATCGAAACAGGTGGGCTATATGGGCTTTGTACATTATTCAAAAGGGTAGGAAACGGTGTCGGTTTTCTCCCATTTGGATTTTAATTTAATGTTTGTTTTATAAGCACAGGTTATAATGATATGACCGGTTCACCTTTCTCTTTTACATTAAACGAAACCAAAAAAGGTGTGTTTTGAATGTACTGCGGAAGAAGCTGAATGTGTTCAAATTAGGTGCGAATTTTTTTTCTCCTCATTTGTGCAGCAAAAAAACGGTGTAACATTTACGCTTCGTAAAATCAGTTGAAAGACTTTTATGAGAGCTTTTTGTTTTGGCCAATGGGCTCCAAGTCCATTGTGATTCGTATTTAAACGATTTGCAACATTTGAAAAGAATGTCGATTTAATTACTGTTTGAATTTGCGTCACTGAAATGTTTGACAAAAAGATGATTGAATTAAAAAGCGGATTGTGACGACCACAAACATATTTCAACATTCTCATAAAGACGTCTCTTCAGTCAACCGTTAAAAGTTAAGGTTTCATGAAAAATGGTTCAGTTGGCGAAAGGTTTTTTTTGTCCGATAAATATGTGAACTTTGATGCGTCAATGGTATGAAAATTTAATTTGATTTTTTCCACATCACACGTATTTGCTACAAAATTCAGTCACACGTGAAAAAGTGATTTAATTTCACGAGAAATTCGGTAGAATATTCAGATTATTTGATTAAGGTCACCCATTCAAAAAACACAAATATTCATGCTTCCAATGAACAATCAACAATTATCTTATAATACTTAAGCAATTGTTTTTGTTTTGTTTCTTTCGACAACACACACTTACAGTTACGTGGTGAAAAATTTAAAGCTGTCATCGATCGAATTAAAATTGACGCTTGTTTTTCTATACTTCGACATAAATACATTGTTTGAATAGACAATGTTTTCAATGTGTGAAACGGGGGCGGAAGAAAACAAAAATTCGATATGCCAAATTGAATTTTCATTCAATATTTTTGAGGATCAATTATATCATTTTCCAATAAAGATTATTATAAATAAATTAGAGAATTTTTCAATCTTTTTTCCCTCTCAATAATGATCAACGCACATTGAATTTCATCCGATTAATTTTATGTGACACAAATGTTATTAAATTAAAAGTGCTTACCTTTCTGCCAATTTTTTTGCTGCTGCTATGAAAGTTAACTTAATATTATTTCGTTTGGTGTTTGATGAGTCGTTTATCGAGTTTGACTCCTTTTTGGATCACACGCAATAAATGTCACTTTCAAAATATGTACCAAACGTTTTGAAACGAAAATTTGCTCACAAGAAATCAAATGGAAAAGTTAAGTAATCAAACGGAAAATAATACGTTTGAAAAGAAAAAATCTCAATTTCGATTAACTTTTTGTTTTCGTTCTTAAATTGTATTTGTTTATACAAGTCACTAGTTCTAATGAAATTTGGTATGAATTTGAATTCACGTGCGAAATTCGGTAAATTCAAACAAAAAAAACGAGGACGAACAATTTAGAGTTGTTGGTTTTTTCAAGGCGCTGTTGATATACTGAATGCTGAACATCAGTCGCTCGAAAAGCTTGCCGCTCACGCAATAGCCTTTTTCATCCACGCTCACCCACATGCGGTGTGTGTTACACGTTTAAGGGGAAAATGCTTTCACTTGCGTTTTTTTTGTTATCATTTTTGTAGTCTGCACCGAACATACCAAACAGAAATGTTAAACGTTAAGCTCTCGGTTTCATGGTGTATCGCGACGAAATCGGAGATTTACAAACTCTTAACGATTGAATCAACAGATGCCTTTTGCACATGAACACGGTCGGACGCACGAATCGTTACGCTCTTCAGGATACCTAATGTTATACAATATGATTATTATTTGAATATTTGACGACACGTCATTTTGCGAGACGTATGTTCAGTTTGAATGCGAAAATTCAGTGAGTTTTAATTAAATTGAAACTAGCTAATAGTCATCGATATTTATTTATTAAAATGTTTACATTGATTCATTATAATACATTTCTTGTCCCACCGCTTTTTTCGGTATATTTAGTTTCTCAAGCGCACATTCTCAATAAATAAATAAATAAATAAATAAATAATAAATAATTTTTGCTTTCAAACTTGACTATAATTGCTCTTAAACAAAATTCTTACATATTAAATGACAAATCGATTTGGTCTTAGTTCATGTTCGTAGATATTATCTGGAATAACATTATGAAATTTTGACTCTGATGTTTCACGGTCCCAATCACTGCCGCCATACTTCTTCAACGGAACATGAACAATTTCAACTTTTGAATCATTGTTTTGGTGGCTGTTTGATAAAAAAAATTTCAATCCAAGTATGAGCGAGGCCAACAATGACATTTTACTAAACACAAATGCGGCACTCGACAATATAGTGACGACCTTGACGAACATCGGAAACATTATCATTTTCGTGATGAACAAACCAATTATGACCGGATACAACCATTTGTACTTCTTCTTTTTTCCGCCGCCAAACTTTGGAAACTTTCCCCCGACATACTTCTTCCGACCTGTATTAATAAACACATGTTGATTTTTTTTTTGTAAACGAAAAAAAAAGTATTTAATATATGAATTTTGTAACACACGGTGTACTTAATAACTGAAATCATCACAATCTGTTCATGAAAAGAGAAAACGGTAATCCAATGTTTACACCATATGCTGTAATGTTTCGGAAAATTTCCGAAAGAAAAATGTAAATTCGCATCGTTTTTTTGATATGTCATTAAACTCGAACGGCTCAATCAACGTTTTGTGCGCTTGATATTGATGACAACACATGAAAAATGAGCCAATTTGAATGAATCGCCACCTGACTTTGTCAATGATGTCTAGAAGATAGACCGATGGAATTTAATCTATACTTCACATATTCCGACATTTTCAACGTCAGACTTATATAGTCAATTCGAAGGCGACCCTGAACCAATTGAGCGAAAATGAAATCGAACAAAAAACACACACACACACATTTGCACAAACATCACGACCGAGAGATGCAGAAAAAGAGACATAAAAGGAGATAAGCTGGTTCACCTGTTTCCACCTCAGTTAATGCGTCACCACCCGAATCGCTGCTCGTTCGAAATGTTGAAACATCAATAGCATCGTTTGGTTTTGGCATTTTCATACCATTGTCAAATGCAGTCACATTTATCGCTGATGTTCGAATGTGATTACCGACCTCATTGACTTTGTTATTATTGTTGTTACTATCGAAATAAGCGGTTCGTCTGTCGTCTGTTTGTGATTTAACTTCATTTATCATTGACACACTATTGTCCACCACATAACAGTCAACATATTTTGTAAAAATCGAAATTGTCAATAGCAAATAAAGTGGCGAGAACATGGTATTTTTTTATTTTTTTATTTCACAAACGACCAAATTTGTGTGCATGCAGCACAGGCACGAACCGAAAACCAAATTCTATTGAATTTAATCAGTTTTATTATTTTATTTATGACCGTTGTTAATTCGAGAGTAATCCGATTCTATGGTTATCGCCAATCGAGATGGCACACACTCTTTGATAAATAAATAAAAAAAAGTTTCTTCTTTTTTCCTAATAATAAATTTATTAACAACGAACGGAATCACACACAAAATCGAAATTCATTCGATTAATTCACGAAGAGTTGATTTGAATGACACAAAGACTCCAAACTGAATGACAATGGAATACATAGATCAATGGCTTATATATCAGCTACTGGAGAGGAAAATGTGGGTGAAATGAGCGCATATATTGCAAAGAAAATTCAAAATGCATATCTAGAGTAATCAACGCTTCACTTGTGCCAATGAAAAATAACAAACGAACGCACAACGTATACCACAATTTCTTTGATGTGAATGGATACACTTACAATGGGACTAACATTTTCGCTACTTTCTTCCCCATTCGTTTGATAATGTGATATTTCTCTATTATTTTTCTCTTTTTTTTTTTTGTTTCTCTTTGTCAAATCGTTTTTGGATCACTAAGCAAACTAATTGATTGTCTTCTCCATCATAATTCCTATTTTTTTTTTCTGTTCGTTTGCTCGAATATTCTTGTGATTGCACATTTTTAGTTCAATTGATATACAAATACAATGGGCACATACAGTTATGAATTGATCGTGGTACGCATCGGGTTTCATTTGCTGCCGACACGAATGTCAACTACACATCGTTTCTATTTCGATGTTTTTTTTAATTAATTGCTTCGTTGCAGACCATAAGTTATTGTAACTGAACAACAACAACAATTCTTTTGAAAAATGATATTTTTGTTCTGTTTTATTCGCCATTGATCTGTGTGATTCAATACGAATTTTGTGCGACTCACGCTGCATTTCGAAGCCATTGTGTCTTTTTCTAACGGCAAAATCATGCATTTCTTTGCAAATTTTCTTTTATTGATTTCATCGAAGTCGTCGTCGTCTTTGTCGTCATCGTCATGTTATTCTACATTTCTCTTTTTGTAAATAGTGTGACGTCTATTTCAATTTCATTACTTTCGCCATATATTTGCAAGTGGTTTTTTCATTATACTAATTTTTGTGTGTGTGTTCACGGTGTTCACAAACTATAATCTCGGTTTTTGAATTAACTTCACCGATGTTCTCTTGCCTGTAATTTGTGGTAACTTGTTGAACATTATGATTTATAATATTACACACTTAATATGCTTCATTTAAAATAAATGGACGACATACGCCGCACCCCATTGTTTGACATCGCTTACATTAAAGTTTCTCGATTTTCATTATATGGAAGTTGAATGATGATGGTTTTCTTACCACCCACCATCAAACTTAAACATATTAATGGACGGAAAACGATGTAAATAGTTTATTGTTTGTGTTGATGCCAACAACGGCTGAATCTCAATGAGCAAACAAAGTATCGTCTTCATCTTATTCAAGCGAGTATATTCAACAAAGATTGAGCAGGTAAAGCCAAGAAGCATCAACATACGATTTGTGCTCAGCATTGTACTTGTTACGTCGTGCATGAATACAAATTGTAGTGCTTCTTTATTTCAGAGAGAACTTCATTTATTTTGTGAACATTAGGATGTTGATGAAAATCATTTGGCTCAATAGCGATATAGTCAATGCTTTTAATGTTGTCAAATATGAACAGGCAACATCAGCAATGCTATTGTTTTTGTCAGTTTTTCTAGGCATTTCTGTTGCAAACAGCAGAAACAAGCCAAATGATACAAATATGGTGATGAAGCGAATTTTCTTTTCAGATGCAATTTTGCACAAGAATCAAGAAAAGTCGGAAAATAGCAGATTCATTTGGTTGCTTTGCAATTCGAAAACAGAAGATTCATTAATGGCCACTGAATGAACAACGCACATCTCAGGTCCGTGTCCGTGATGAATGGTGGAGGTATGTTGAAGTGCAAAACAAACTCTCTTTTCAAGACAAAAGTTTCAAGTGTCGTATGACAAGTGTATGCTAGGATGCTGATGTTCACTTCCCCAATGGGAGACTGAAGCATGAAAACAAATAGTTTGAGCACCCCTCTCCCAAGCAGAAATTTGTTACCTCCTTCCCCCAACCAGAACATATTGCGGTTCTGATGTACCATGTGAATGACTTGTTTTCAAATACTTTTCCAAAAACCAAGAAGTGGAATCATTCCATCGAATGATAATAATAACAATAATCGATATGAAACTCTTACGCGGAGAAATTCTACCGCATAGCGTTAAACTTTGAGTCAGCTTTTTTGTTATTTATTATTCAAGCAGATCATTTATCTTTTTAATAAATTATATAAAATAATATTTAGGTACACAAAAATTATTTTTCTTTAAATCTACTTCTTAAATATGATGGAAAGGCATGGAAACTTGTCGACTTGAAATGTGTGTGTGTGGGGATAAAGTGTCCTAATTTCCTTTCGTTGAATATGATTTCTTCGTGTATGCTTTGTTGAAAAATCCGTAAAACATGTAGAATATCAAAACCACATTTGGCACGTATATCGCCATCAATAGCTTTGGCACTTCACAGCCGCGTACCAATGCGAGCGCGCATTGTATGAGGATAATTGTAAATTGAATCTATCACAATTGAAAGAGAGAGAGAGAGAGAGAGAGAGAGAGAGAGAGAGAGAGAGAATTAAATTGAACCGAACCAAAAATGATGAAAAAAGTACAAACCATTTGAATGAGTGTAATGTTTTTCTTTATGCCTTCCAATTTTCGTTGAACTTCCGGTCCAAACAAAGCGGCGAAATAATAACTATACATGATAACATGCACCTAAAAAGAAACAAAGAACTTATCATCATAAGCCGAAAACAAAATGAAAATCATAATTTACCGATGAATTGATGACCACACTGAATAAGACCATGCCACCTGTGCAAAAAGGAAATAAAAAAAAAACGAATGAATGCCATTGACATAATGCAAATAGCATATCTTTTGCATTGTATTATCATTTCATTTTCATAATAAGAAACCGACCTGCTGTGTATTTGACGAGAATCCATGCTAATGTTGCTGTGCTGACATGATGATATACCTAATAATATATAAATAATTTATATCGGATTTACCAACAAATATGTATTTGTTTTTTTTAAAATGATTTACATGCAATTTTGAGACTTGATTTTGTTTCTTTCGCAATACAAAGAATACAGTTTCCACAAGTTCGGCCAATTTTAGCAAGAATGTTTGGTATGTATATGTCAGCGCTGTGGTTGCTTTCAGACTGTTTTTATAGTCGACACTTTGACATTTCCAGAATTTTATGACATTAAATTCATTGGATACTAGGCCGATTATTATATAACAACAAACCGCAACTTGAGCCAAGTTATAGCAAGCCAATAGCCATTTCAGGTTGTATGCCTTTCGATTTTCCATGTAACTGTAATGATGAACAAAAAGGAGAAGAAGAAAAAAAAGGAACAGAATTACAAAGTCATTCGCTGAGGAAACAATAATCATATGACCTCTAGAAATGACCTAAAAATGAATATGTGGAATGTCGAATTTCGGAATTCCGAGCGGGCCATTTATATTATTCCCACTTGGAAACAAATATTGATCAAGATGACAGTTAACTATTTCAATGCACGCAAATTTCCGATCGAATACAAATGAATTTAATCGAAATGAAAGAATGCCTTTTCAAAGGCAGACAAAAAATTATTCGCTATTTTTTTTTGTCTTTCAATGTGCCGGTTTCTATTTTTAGACATAATATAATCGAAATCGACATCAAATTTTAATAGATATCGCAAAACAAATTAATGCCCTTTTCCCGGTCACTTTTTTTTCTTCGTATCAACTTGAAATATATAGTGCATTGGCATTATACGATTAATTATTGGTCACATTAACCATGACTACGTTCCCATTGAACCAAATGCATAAATCAATTTAAATCAGCCAATCGTATGAAGTTCATTACTTGTGTCCGAATACATTTTCAACGGCCCAAGTTCGGAAATAGTCAGTCATTTTATTTTTGTTCGTTTTGATACGATATGGTTTGACTAATTTATTTTATACATTCAAAACATGACAAAGAATACAAAAGTAAGAAATAATTAATCTTTTTTTTTGTCGTAATTTGTATACAATAGCAACTCATTTAAATATATTACCAATATAGACGAAGTTAAATGTTTGTATGCAGTGGTCACACAATTTCAAAAGTTCATCCGTTCACCGAAAAAAAAATCAATAGTGATGAGCTGACCCAACGGAAAACGTAACTGTTTCGTACACATTTCACTCATGTTGTTGATATTATGATTAATTTGTAATTTGACTGTTAAATCGATTTAATTGACCATTTATTTGATTGTTTGCATATAATTTTTTTTTCGCCAGGGTTTCGAAGACCAATTGACAAACTCATCGAGAAAAATGCTCATTCAGAACAATCGTACCCTTGTCTCTTGTCAAAAAACATATTCAAAACAAAAATCAACCTCATACCAGACTGACTCCATTTTAAAATAACATGCAAGCTATTCCATAATATGCAGTAACGATGTATGCTTATAATGTGAATCTCACATTTGCTTGAAAAAGTTTTGAAAAACGTGCCTCAATTCATTTTTGATATACCACCCATACAAAAAAAACTTCATTTGTTGCCACACGATGAATGGCTTCGTATTCGTATTTGCAGTTCTTTATCAAAATTATAAATTCTCCATTAACGACACCCTAGAGGGGTCTTGGCCTGAACCACTAATTTTGAGATTTTTTTTTTTGAAGTGAAAACTTATTTCAAGTCTTCGATTTTCCTGGGATTTGTTCATGATTTATATTTTCCATGATCTAGATCTCTGAATTGTATTTGCTTAAATGAATTCTTCAGAAAAGGAAGGAATGTCCCAAAAAAATGTATATGAGGATGCCCTTAATGAATTTATTGGATTAATTTTGTAGGAAAACTGCACGTTGGGCAGGAGAAGAAGATATTTTATATTTATATATTTTGAATTTTCTTTATTGAGATACGTCATCATTTTTAGTACTTATTTTCCTATCGTATTGAGAATCAAACGTAATGCCTCGTGCATTCATGCCAATTGCATTGCATGTTAAATGTCACAAGTTCACCGTTCAAATGAACCTATTATCCGAAATAATGTTATGTGGTTGAGTGTATCCACACCGTGATGCATAAATGAATTAATAATAAACGAATAAAACCATCACACTCTTCCATGGCTAAATTTAACGAAATGAAAATACATTGTAACTTACGCCGGTCCAAATCTGTATATAATTAATAAGTATGTTGTTAAAATGGCAATCAAAGGTAACGGACTACTCATCAGCGGCCAATTGGTGACCCGTGAATCTGTTTTATTTTTTGTAAAAGTATTTATCCTTTGTTTTAAATAAATCCTGTTACATACTTCAATGCTACTATAAATGTGTGTATATAAAAAATGGACATTAATCACCTCCGTTCCATAAAAAATCATAGTTAACGCCACTCATAGTTTGCTGCTCCATTTTTCAAACTAGTTGAACACAGTATTTTCACGAAAAAAAAAAATGAAAGAAAAATAAACAAAATACGTAGTCGTAAGGAATATGTGTCAAGAAAATGAGGAAAAATTGTTCGATATGAAAACGATTTCAGTGTTGGTTTTGGTTGTCGAAGAGAATCACATACTCCAACTGTAAAATGATAACTGAAATATTTAAACGGCTTTAATACATTTCCTAAACACTTTCCTTTTTGTTTTGTGGAAACTTATCGCACCAATTCTCTTGACACCCAATCACAAACTACCGAGTATTGTTCTTGAAACGGCGATATTTAATTTATTTTTAATTTACCGCTGCCCCTTCGACGTGTGTAGTTTGCATTTGTTGAATGTAATTTGCGGTGTATACAATGAATTTTCGAATGATTACAAAGTACACACATTTGTATGTATTTTATGGAAAATAAAAAAATACGAATCACATGATAATTGAGTGATACTCGTACTGTGTGTGTGTGTTTTGCAGTTGACGTTTGATAAGCTTTGGATTAGGCAATTTGAATTTGAAAATCAGTTTTATATTCGGACGAACTTTGGAAAAAAAAGGTCTAGCTCAAGCGAGCGCAACGCACTCAAAAATTGTGCACATATTGCCACACATGACATTCAATGCATTCGCGATATGAATTAATATTTTGAATTCGATTATTTTCGCAATGAAATTACCACACAAATAAATTGGAATGAATAAAATTTGTTATTTGAAACCAGAAATTGGTAACTTTATACCACCAACGCCCAGAGTGCATACATTTTTGATCACCAGTATTTTTGATTAATCACATTTGGCATCAATGTTGATATGATTATCGATTGCCGTAACTAAAAAGTGATAATTCCATTCGAGTTCTGTGGAACAAAAAATGTCACCCATCACAATTAGAATCGATACTTATCTATTTCAATGATTGAATTTATATTTAAAACGTTTGAAAAATAATTTATATATAAATATCGGATTAATTAAATATGCACGAAGTCAATTATTGGTAAAAAAAATCACGCAACATAAATTAGTATAATGCTATTTTATTATCATGCAATGTTCAACCAATGGTTCGTATCTTGGATAATCCATCTAACGCTGGTTTTTCGAATTAATATCTGGAATAAAGTACACAGACGAAAGCATTGAAACCTTCACAATTCACCCATATGTGGCGCTAGTTATGGTTATATTTTCAATTTAAACTTCGAAATCTGTTGGATTTTTTGTACAGAAAAATACTGTCCAACTTGCGCAGGAGTTGCAGCTGAATAAACAGAAGCAAGAAAGCGGATTTCAATCGAATCTTTGTGGAGATTATCGAATTAATTTATAACGAATTGCTTGCCTGTTTGTTTCGAGATTTACCTGAAAATGAATCGAATTTGTTTCCCAAAGAAAACGAAAACCAGTAGAATCTTATCTCAATGGAATCTTTATTTCAATTTTATTTACACTTTATTTTCTACCTAGTTTAAGACTTTGATTGGCGCCCGGAAAATAATGGCTAGCTAATGAAGGTTTTTTTATTTGCAAAATTTTCATATATTATATTATTATTATAATTGAAAAATAAAAATCAAATTTTTTATGGGCTTTGTTTTAGTTTGCATTTGGTTTTTACTGCACCTTGAAGATGACGAAGAATGCGGAATGAATTTTTATCTCTTTTAATTTCTAAAACATTTATTACGTCGATTTGTTTGTTTAAATGATTTTGAAAATTCCAAAATTCACGTAAATTGGGTCGTATTGTAAGAAATTTCCATGCCGTTGGTACGACGTGCGAACAGTCGAACTTTTGTAACATTGTACACTGTACAGACTTTGTGCAATCCAAAGATAAATAAACAAATTGTTTTAACTACGATGTATTCATTGTAGGTTTGCCGTTTGAATGTGTTTTTGTTGGATTTAAGGAATGTGAATGAGATACACACACACGCACACTATTTGTTCAAATAAAAAAAGCAAAACAAAAGAAAGAGCAAGTGATTAAAAAGCGAGGAAAAAAACATAGTATGTATTGCTAGATGCTCGGTAATAACTGCGTATTAAAAAAAGCGAAAATCATTCATTAATGATAAGTGGTGTGCTCAAAGAAAGATACCAATACGCACAGTAACCATATCGATTAACTCGATTAATTTTATTGGTGAAAATACACAAAAATGAAATAGAAAAAGAAAATGCATTTCATTTTGAAATTGTTTGGTTTTTCATTTGTTGTGTGTAGTATCATTTCTTTTTCTCTCTTTCCTCCATTCAAGTGTTTTCAGCCAAACGGTATTGGCTTAAAATTCCAATTTGTATGATAGTTTGTACGATTCTCATCATATATATATTTTTTTTCGTTTTGTTTTTGCTACATGCTCATTTCTCTCAAGTACGTGTGTTTTCATTTAATTTACATCTATGGGTGAGTTTAGGGAATGAGGAGATGTATGCGCAAGCGAAAAGATAAATAAAAACGGAAAACGCGTTCACTTTCTAACCAAACAACAACAACAAAAAATTGTATATGAATCCGACACGCACAAAAAGTCTATTGATTATTGTGATTATTATTGTTATTATGCAGACTTGAATTTATTTGGAAGTAAATGAAAAATGAAAATATGCACTCGTTAAAAATGTTTTACATTAAATAAACATTGATCGAAATGGGAATAAGTGATCGATTACTTTTGGCTAACTTGACCCAATTTTAAAGACGTGCTCGCGACATTTTTCTTTTTACTCAACAATTTATTTGGGGTCAATGTAAAACATTTCTCGTATGATTGCGATTGAATATGACGATTTTTTCAGCGAAAATCAACTCGAATGTAGAGAGAAAAAAAATCACGGTTCTGGCGAAATAACTCTAGCAAAAGAGTTATTTTTATAGAAAAAAAGAAGCGAAAAATCGAACAAATAATGACGAAGCGTGACAATATGTCATTGTAATTCAATTGACTCAGGCAGTATTAGAAACTATTGTGTATTTATTTCATGTCAACTTTCGTTGAACATTCACACCAATGAAGAGAAACAGAAATTTGGGCTTCCAGCCGATACATTGTATAAATACACATAAATTTGACTCGAATCAATTACGGACGCATCACAAGCTAAACGAAGTGCAAAATAAGGAGAAGAAGAAAACTATGAAGATGTGTAACAGATAATGATTTCAAAAGTTATTGAAGCTGAGAACCAGACACACTTAACGGAAAAAGTATACACACACCTAACACAGCTGAACAAGCAATTTAATTTTGTTGATGTGCGAAAAATAAGAATAAAATAAACTCAAAAATAAACACCGAAGATCGTACATCAAATATTTATAGAAAATGAATTCCGAAAAAAATTGGTCGATTAAATATCTAAACTTTTTTTATATGCTATTTTATGCACGCAAAAATCAAGTAAGATGGAATTTCGAAAATCTACACAGCCATGATTAGCACGCATATGTTCAATGAAATCGATGAAATATCGATTTTTATTGATATCGAACTCATTTCATATAAGATAAATGAACTTTGTTCATATCCGGTGTAAAATACGTAGAATGATTCATCGACAAGTAGCAATTATACTCGCATAAATTATGTTATTAATAGTCGATTGAAATTGAGCGCAATATATTCATTTTCCTAGTAGTTTTTGATTTGCACAATGGTAAATCAATAAACTGATTGAAAATGCATTTAAATCGGCACCTTTCATTATATTCGGACCAATAATCGGGTGTATCCGTCCGAATTACGTTTTTTTTTATTCAAATGTCATAATCAATCAAACGGCACGTACAAATAATGATATAATTAAGATTAATATTCCGTGTTTGTATGAGACATCGCCAAATCACATTCAGAGTTATGGCATACAAAGTATGAAAATGACAAGAGAGTAAGAGAAGAAAAAAAATGATTGTTGAAGACAATGCAGAGAAATGTGAGCGCTTGGATTATTTCATTCACTATAATATGGAGTCTTAAGAGGTTAGTTGAATGAATAATAACATTGACGTCCGTTCGGTTTTAAGTAATAGCTGTGTACGCAGCATCATGTATCATGCAGAAAAAGCGATAATGTCATTCGCCTTTAATTCCAATAGCTCACGCATTGGCTTTCTTTTGAATGTTGTGGCACTTTTTTCTTCACTTCGTCTCATTTTGGGATTTTTTTTTATTTCAGAAATAAAATCTCTTTTGTTTGCGTACGTATGTTGGGCATTTGTGTAATCATTACTTTTGCTTTCAATTGAACTTTACATTAAAATATGTATATGTATTTCTTTCATTGGGTTTGTTACTTTCTTCATGTAAATCATTCAGCGCGTCCAAAGTAGTGAATTTCTCGGCGCTTGTTGTTTTTTTTCTTCTTCTTTCTTTCTCTGCTATGTGAAGTTCATCGAAGTGCTTTATATTTCGATAGACATACTCGCAATTCACGTACACTTCATACAAATGCGTGCTCAATAAACGCACAAAATATAACAAATGGCCAACAATAACATACAATAAAAAAAAATTCGATTAATTTATTTTTTATTTTTTTTTATTTCTCTCTTCATTTTGTGCCCTTTATCTGCCTAAGCATTCCACAGTAAAACTCAAAACTTACCTCACCAAAATCAGTAACAAGCTGAATGATGGCTATGCATTTAAATGGTGCCGACCAAAAAAACATACAGAACTCGCGCGAAAAATTACACGCATATTAACGCGTTTGCCCATTTCATTTGATCGATCATTCGCTCTCTTTTTCTCTCTAACATTCAACGGAGCTCAATCACGTTTAACAGGCAACACTTATGAATTGCACCGTAAAATTACATGTTTTTTTGTTATTTTCTATTGTAGATGTGTTATTTGAATCGAATCAATCATAGCGCCTGACGTTTTGTACAAAAGTGTACCCAAGATCTGGTCATTTTTTTATCTTTATCACTTACACTTTCGTCTTTGGTCGATGATCTGAATTTAAACAATGTCCGAATAGATGTAATTGAATTTGATAAGCGTCTAATATCGGAATCGCCAAATCACGCGGAATCAACAGCGATTTAACTGCATTTTAACATGAAACCATCATTTTTGGTTTGAGGTGAAAAATCGATAAAAAAAATGGTTTATGAGAGCTTACAAAGGAGGGACCATTGAAAAAAATCATCGCATTTTTGCGGCCAAAATTCCATTGTGATACCAAACGTGTCAATGACTTGCAATAACAAAAACATAATTTCAATTTATTTGTAATCATAAAATGTAATTTTCTCTACGGCTAATAAAGTGGCAAGCGCTAAAAAAAGGTGTAAATCGTCACTTTAAAGCCATTGAAGATACTTTGTATCATCAGAAGGATTTATTGATTAGAAAGTTAGAAATGAAAGAAATAGAACGCTTGTGGCACACGTTTCACGCCCACGCATTCCGATATGCCAACGCATTGTGAATACCATTTTCGAAAAAAAATATCAAAATGTAGAACCACATTGTCATCAATCCAAATGGGCTTTTTCCATCACCACAATCTCGATGACCATTCGAAAATCATGTTCACAGTGCAAGCACCACACAACAATGGACCCAAACCATTTTCAAACGCACGAACCAAATGATAATTTATGGAAATGCGGAATTGTGATAATTACAAAGCGATGCCTCTTTGACGTCATTTCAATTTCGAAATTGAAAGCAACACAATGTTTGGAGTCTGAGCGGTTCCACCATCCATTTTATTGTTGACTTAATGTGCGCGTGATACGAACAACACGGATAACTGTGTGTAATTCACCGAATTCGTGAATATTAACTAAGCAATCAACAACAAAACCATTGCACTCTGGGATTTTTCGTTTTGAAATGTGGCGCTATGCCTTTCATACAATTTTCTCGCTTATGAATGAAATCCGTGATTGTAACCTTTTAAATAAAATACTTTCATAGAATAAGTCATGACAGAGAAAAAACAAAATAAAATTTCCCGCACTTAAGCTTAACCTTGTCCACAAATTGGCGCGGAAATTCCAATTGGCAAGTTGGCATTTTCACAAAATTCATTTTTATTAGCGTTTAATCGAGCCTGAGCTCGATTCCGAATGAAAACAAAATGAAATTCAAATGTAATATAATTTCATAGTTGTTGATGCTTTGATACTATTATTTCAAATAGAAACGGCCGTCTTTCAAAGAAGAAGAAGAAAAGAAATTGAATTGTTGGCAAAACAAATTTAACACACGGATCATCGTTGGATCCCATACGCTCATGAGAGACAAGAGACAAAAAGTGTTTTGCAATCAATCGTGAATTTGACGCATTCACACATATCCGGTTCGGCTGTTCGAGGGCTGTATATAGTGTTTGTATGTGAAAAGGTGTGTTATTCGCATATATTTTGAATTTACCGCTATTACATTATTCACTCATTGCCTTTTCAGTACATAACTATAACGCACAATGCGCAAAACCACAGTCATTATTACTGTCTGGATGTTGAATTTCTATTACGCGATTTCATTTTCTCTTATTCTTCTTCATGTGAGAGACTACCTGAATTTTACCTTTTAGTCATAAAAAAATTTATACCCGCGAGTAGACAAATTCCGTTTGCTATTGTCGATTCGCTTTTCATGCGACCAAAACAAAAAAAAACTGCGTCGCCAATCATAAGCCTATGTTAAGCGAATTGAACTGAATGACCCGCCAAAAGTGAAACACATGAACGGAATTATTAAAAAAAAAAAATGAGAAACTGTACCTTATAATTTCAATTGTGTTGCACATTTTCTCTACATAGAGCAGCCGATAATTGTTTTTCAAAGAAACAATCGTTGTCTTGCTTTACATTTTGTCGTCGTATCGCATCGAAAATTACCAGTCTGCATCGAATTATATTTTAACATATATTGAATCTGTTGTAAAGTAACGATAATTCGCTTGATGTTAGTGTTAAACGGAAGAGTCAACAATTGAACCAAAAGTGTTTTATGATGCATAAACTTTCGTTTTTTTGGTAAATTTTTATCGCTTTAAGATTACATTGAACCGAGATTTTACGTACATGTTTTCTTTTAACGTACGTGCTATTCTAACCGTTATTTAAATCAAAGTTTGTGGTTTTTCGCCGGGTTCGCTTTATGCTTTTCAATATAAATTTTCAATATTCATATTGACACATTTCACTCTGGAAGTGCGAAAAAAAAGACAGACTCAACCATCCAATCTGATTTGACGTCTGTGTCGCGGCGTATCTTACATTTCTCTAGATTTATTGCACGTATATACAAAGTGACTGAATGATTGTAGCACAATTGTAATCTCTTTGCATTGTACTGAATGGTTTATGCCAACACATCGTGCGCACATCGTGCTGTTTATTGTACGAATAAGGAGATGAGAGAAAGTCGACTTATTGAGCAAGTAGACAAAGACTACATCGTGATCGAAACAAGTGAGCCGAAATTATTACCGCAGACTTGCATCGGGTGCGGTATTACGCAATGCAGAGGCGATGACGCACAAACGAACTCATTAAGGAAATCGGCTTTATTTATTTATTTTTCTTATAAAAATAAAATATATATATATCTACGATATAAATAACATATTATGCATGTGAAATCATGAATATTTTTTCCATAACATTCGAGAATGAGATCTAAAAATAGAAAGTAAATTCTTCATTTCCATAAATGTACATTATAATGTGTGTCTTTTTTTTCTCGAATTTTTTTCTTCTTTTATTTAAATTGGTCATTTTTACGCACTCAAATGCCGATCCGGATTGAAAAATTTAAATACTAAATAGCCATAGTGTATGCACATGCACGCACAACCCATCTTCTGCGAAACATGTCGTTAAAATGTTTGTTAGCGTACGGTGAGTATGCCATTGTGTCAATCCGTCTTGCTTGAACGATTACAACGAACGAGAGAAAAAAAGCACACAAACTCAACAATAACAAAGCAAACGAAATGAAACTTGAAACGACGAAAGAGAGAAGAGCGAAAAAAAGCGTATTTGGAATAAGTAGAAGAAAAGAAAAAGAATATGACCAATGGATATAGCCCTGACCTAAATAGAATTTCTCTCATTTAACTATCTTCTGTGGTTAAATTCAAACTGTGATAGGTGTCTATCGCTTTGTTTGTTTGGAATTGAGTACATATCTAGTTTATTTATTGGTTTGTTTTTCCGCGTTTTTCTTTTCTATTTTTGGACAAAAAAAATAAAATCTCTTTCACTGTGTGTGTGTGTGTGTGTGTGTGTGTGTGTGTCATTGAAAAGCAATAAAAAAATGAATGGGCAGCCAAGAACCAAAGAGTGTGAGAAAATGAGAAAATGCATTCGAAACTGGTTCTAATTTCAAGATGAATGCGCAGGCCAGATTGTTTTGCTGATGGTTTTATGTTTCTTTCATATTTTTTTTCTATTTCAAATGACGTCCAAAACCTTTCGACAGCGATAAAGTTAATTGGTATCGCGTTATAAATATATACATTGTGAAATGTATGAAGTAAAATTAAGTTCTTCTCCTTCTTCCTCGAAAATTGCTTTGCATCTATTATCTAGAGATTATTGGACTTCGATCATTACGAGATCTTATGAAATTAAAATTCAATGGCATCTATCAGAAACAGACAGTAAATTTATCACCCAAAAAAACAACAGAAAAAAAACTTTCACCTTAAGAGTTCTTTCCTGCCCATGAAATGTGATGAGAAAGTGTTCGGTGTGTGGTTTTTTTTGAAAATCATCGTTTTACGTAAAAAAGACACGAGGCGGGTTACCTATATTTATTATGAATATATGATTATAATATGGCAAGCGCATCGTCATGTATGCATGATCCATCGAAATGACTTGAATAACTTCTCGAAAAATATAATGTATAGCATTTCATTATGTAATACGATTGAGTGAATCATCATTATCGGGCGTTGTGAACGATATACCATGGGTCTTTAACCGTAAATACTTTTCAGATCTATTTCCGTTTGGTGTTGCAAAAAAAAGAAGCAAAACGACGCGCAATTAAGAACAAACGAAAAAAAACAGCACACAACCAATTCGCTGTGGTTATTCCGTTCGAAAAAATTTTTAGCAACAAAATATAAAGCAAACCATTCATCATGCATTTTCTCTCACCAAGTCTCTGTATATCTCTGTATCACGAATTTCCAGTTGTGTGATTTATGAATTTTTCTAACACACAAAATCCACATCAAAAATTCTTAATGATTAATGAAATTGTGCCGTTGCGTTTCATAAAGTGCACACTGCACACCATCATTGTGTGTAATCGGTTTTTATTTCATATACACATTGTTGTTGTGGAAAATGAATTCTATACTCGCAATCGAAATTGGTGCAGTTTACTGTTTTTTTTTTTGTTTGGTTCTGAATTGAGACCGAACACACGATCAAAATGGAATTGGCCAAATTAATAGGAGAGCTACCATTATTTGTGTGGTCCAACTTAGAAAAGTAAGGTCAATTTGGCCAGCATGTAATTACGCAGAAGCGTATACCGTTGTCTGGGCTCGTTTCATTTTAATTGTTTGCAAGCAATTCAATTCTTCTAATGAATATGTGTCGACATGTGATTAAAGTTTGCATGTTTATCATATGCGCTGAAGAAAAACAAAATGCCAACACAAAAACAAAAGAATCCATTTCGTTTTGTTTTTATCTAAACACTGCACCATATAAAAATGCCAGAAGATAAAAAAAACTGTAGTAATATTATAAAATAAAATTACTTTCTCGTTATTCTTCTTTTATTCGGTATTATAGTTTTTTGTTGTTTGCTGCTTATGCATTGGAAATTGTTCCGAAATGGGGAAAAATTATTGGGATTTGGCGCTGAGAGTGCAAAGATAAAAAGCAAAACAGAGATGAACACAAACGATGAAAAAAAATTAATATACAAATTGCTCGATGATGATTACATATGTTGAATTGAAATGCTTTGCCTTTTGTGCCATTAACATTCGTGGTGCAATGATGTACTGGGCTTAAACTTACGCACAATGCATGTATTAAATTGCGCTCGTGCCTTAAATGTGTATCATGACACGATTTTAAATGTTTATCTTTGCTTTTTTTTCGAACGTTCGTTCGATGGATTTTTAACGCGATTTTTACACACAATTGATTTGCCGAAGAGTTGTACGATTTAATATTTCGTCGGATATAATTGGCCTACGTATCTCGTCTATGGGCAAAGAAAGAGAGTTAATAAAATAGTTTCCGAATGAGTAACAGGTGTGTGACTCAATTCGCATCCAGTAATGGAATTGCCAAAGTAATCTATATGATACTTGTGAAGGAAAAAGAAGAAAAAAATACCAAGTACAATAACAATAATTTCTCAAAGGTGGTTTTTCGGTTTTGACTTAATGGCGTATGACTCGTTGATTTTGTCACCTTCGTTACATTATAATTTAAAGGAGAAATCCAATTGTTGTTTAATCTGTATGTTTGATTTTACTTTCTTTGTGTAATTAAATAAAGAAAATAGTAGCCGCAATCACACACAATAACTCTAACAACAACAACAACGAAAATCCAATGACATTGGGATTGAATCAGATTGGTGTGGCCAACGAACAAGCGCACGTGTACACACCGACCGATCGTCCACGGTTTACACAATTCGAATAAATTTGTTTGCACTGGCCTATGAATGTGAATACGATCGTGTCAACGTAAAAGCGGCAGCGACTGAAGAAATGGAAGATAGCGAAAGAAAGAACGAACGAAAGAAATGCTTGCTTGATGGAGAGATGGTATCATGGAGATGGTGTAGGCCCATTGATGGTATGAAAAATGAATCGTGCGTGATCAGTATAAAAGCCTCAGCAACACCGATCAGTGATCAGAGCATTTGCAAACGTTTAAACGTACAGTTTAACTGAAAATCACACCGTTAACATTTTAAAATCGCCGACCAAGTCGTGTACAATATCTATCTCAACAAAAAAGCAACATAAACAAAAAATCCAAAATCAAAATGAAAGTGTTTGTGGTATTATCAGCTGTTTTGGCTATCGCTTGCGCCGCTCCAGGTGCTAACAGTGTTAACGATGAATCATCATCGTTCCGTAAAATGTTTGCCAATTGTTTGGGAAGTGAAGATACAGTGACATGTTTATCAGTCAAAGGAATTACAGCTTTGAATCGTGCCGCTCGTAGTGCAAGCATCGAAATTTTGCCAGGAGTTTCTTTCAATAGGTAGCGAACAATTTGCTTTCAGAATAAACGACGCTTTAACATTTGTGTTGTCAAAAAAAAAAAAAAAAAAAAACTGAGAAAAAAAATTGTCATTCCATATTTTTTTTTGGTGTGCCTTTTCAAAAGTGTTTAATTTTGTTAATTGCTGAAAATTTTCTATTTCTTCTATTCAGAGATCCAACCGTTTCGGCTCGCAATGCTAAAGCAATTTCGGAAAATGAAATCGTCGACTCACTACCAGCTGAAGAATCGGAACGCAGTGGTCGTCTCTTCGATTTGGCCATGGATTCATTGTCGAACTTTGCTCAATCACATTCGTTGGAAGTGAAATTCCCAAAAGAGACCACACAACATGTTGCACGTGCCATCGAAGAAGGACGTGGTAAATTGAAGAAAGTTGCCGGACCATTGTTGTTGGCTTTTGGTGCAAAATTGATTGCTCTCGTTCCATTGTTCTTGGGTGGTTTGATTTTCTTGGCAATTAAGGCTTTGGTCGTCTCAAAGATTGCATTCATTTTGGCCGCTATTCTTGGTTTCCAAAAATTCGGTGCCGCTGGCAATGGCTTGCTCAGTAAAGTAACCAACGGTGTCAATGGATGGGGACAAGGTGCACAAACAAGTGGATGGTCATCGGGATCAGGTATTTCACAACAATACCCATATGCCAGAAACTATGAAAACGCACAAGATTTGGCCTACAATGCACACGCCGGCGAAATTCCAGCCGCTGAACAATAAACTGTATCGTTGACACACACACGCACAAAATTCCCATTTCATCGTTAGATCATAACAACCGTTTTTATTCACATACAAAAAACGATATGAAGCACGTTGTGAGTAACGAGAAATGGCGAACGAGGAAAAAAACAAAATCTAGTATTTATTTAGATAATCGAGAAAAAAAAAACTACAACAAATACTACAACGACATCAACAAGAAGAAAATACGCAGAAAATAGAATCAATTTTTTTTAGTTTCAAATCATGAAGTAGAAGAAGGTATCCAACTATATCCAAATATGAGGTAAAATACTAGCGTTGCATGTGGATCGCAGCACAACCGATATTTTGAGGTACTGTACATAAACAATCAATATTCGCCGATCCAACGATGCAACGCAAAAACAGTCAAATACCAAAATAATAGAGTTAATAATTTAATTGAATGCAGCTTAAAATGAGAACAAAACTTAATTGGTGTAAAAAAACACATTTACAACAATTCGAAGTAATTTTTCACAGAACTTTTTTTTTCTACAAAATTTGTATTGTTTTAACGTCATCTGAATCTTCTTTTTTTTTTCGTCTAAACAAAAATGTATTTTGAATCGATTATTGTTTTTTTTTACCATAAATTTATTTATTAATTTATTTTAATTATGTGTCATTAAATTATTCAATTATTATTTAAAACGAACCAATATAAAAAAGAGAAAGAAAAAACTAAAAAAATACGCATTTTCATTTAAATACAATTTTCTATACACTTTTCCTCGTCTAGACTGGCTTGAGTGTGGAAAAAAAAAAGGTTCAAGTCTTTGGAAGGAAAATTTTTTGTTGTATTCGGGGTCAGTTCAAGTAAAAGTTTGTTTAATACATTTGGTATTTACATGTCGGTCGACGCATTGTTGGTTTTCATTTGTATTTCTTTGAAATGGTTGGTTTTCATTGTTGTTGGGCGATTCTTCAAGAGAACGCGTGCACAAGTACGTGTATTCAAGATATAAAAGTTTAATGAAGAAAACCAAACTATTAAGCAATGTCCGAAATAAACAGTATAAGCGCAAACAATAGCAAATAAATAACATCGCACATCTTTTGTATGAAAAGTGATCAATGTTGTCTATGCACGACGTGTTGGCTTTTTTTAGGTCTTCAGGTTTTCGAAAAAAAAAAAAAAATAAATAAAACAAACCATTTGAGCGAGAGTAGCGATGAAAAAATCATCCGAGATATGAGCGAATATTGTAAAGTGTCAGAGAGAAAAAATTTAGATACGGTACTGAGCATACAATTGTGGCCACATGAGTCTATAATTGAGTTAACCGACATTTCTCAACGGTAACACACACGAACACACACAAAATGTGATCCAAAACAAACGAGAACAATGTTGAAGAATGCTTTTAATTCACCAAAAACTATGCTATTTATGGATAAAATGTTGAAAATGATGCGGCGCTTACACCACAATTACATCGGACATAATCATTCATTTAAAGTCGTCAATTTTCTCAGGCAGGTCCGGGAAATTTTTGCCGCATATGCCTGCTCATTCATCATTTCATTGCGGAGAATTCGTTGTTTTGTTTCACACACACATATATGTGTGTGTAGTGTGTACGCTTTTTTTCCCATTAGGAAAAGTAATTTTCGAATTGCTTTCGAATGGGCTGGCGCAAGAATACGAAACGGCATACATGCCAAGCCTTATTGTTGACTCACACTCGACTAACAATTAAAATGATAAACAACGGCATTGTGTACAATATTGGCCGCACAATGAATGAATACACACAGCTTGTGCATAAAAGTAATTTTATGGCAGCATAAGTAGAGTATCCGAAGTGATGCATAACAAGTGTAACGTGCATTTAATAAAGTCGCTGCTGCTTAAGAAACAAACAATAAACACATTGGTGGCTCGTTGTTACAGCGCCCGAAAGTTATCATTGAACGACTTTTCTAATACGTGCATTTCTTCGTCGTATGAATTTGAGTCACTGCATGGAATAATGGAATGCATGAAGACAAAAATGAAAAGAGATAGAAAAAAAACGCAATTTCAAACGCAAACCTAACTGCACATACAAACATCAAGTTCGTCACACTGTCTTTGCACCAATAATAACAAGTTGAAATGACATTGAATGTCTGCCGTGGTGGTGCTCATCGCATTGCTTTGCATCGACCATTGTGTCGATTTAAATGCCTTTTATGTAAATAACAGAGTCAGATGCAAAACACGTGACAGACTTTAGCAATTGAATACTGTCTGCAACCACTATCGGTGCACGGTAGTTCAATCAATCCAAATGTTTCATGTGCGAGCGATTTCTGGCTGACACATATATTTGTCTATTGCAAAATTTCAGCACACTATTTTTTTATGCGTGTGCTGGAAATTCTAATCGCATGACAACATTCTAGCCATTGTTTACTTTTATTCAACAAAAATATTGTCGCTATCTTCAAATCCATTCTTCTTCATCGCCGTTTTTTCTTGCAAAACGTAAATTTCTTTTCATTTCTTGTCTGCCAATTTTTTTTATACTTTTTTTTTCGTTCGATTTGCACTAGAGCCCAACAACAGCTTGACTAGTATTGCACGTTTTATTGTATTGTGTTCGTGGAATACTAAAAATCTGATTCAAAAGACAATTAGTTCGCTAATTGGATCACTCATTTTTTTCAATGCTTTGACGCTTTTCGATTCCGGAATATGGAACTCGAAGAAAAACGCGCGTGTTCAATAGCTTAAAGTTCTAATCCCAAACACTCAGGTATATTTTAATGAAACCGAAATCGAATAGGTTTCTAGGTCACAACGTACGTAAACATGTCATCCAACCACGCTTTTATGCAATTTAAAAGAAAGCCACCATTTAAATCAGTCAACTCAAATAGCTTGAAACTTGTTTGGATTTTGGATTTTCTTCTTTTATATTTGGTCGTTAAATTTACATTTTAATGCTATGTTACGTGTATGTATTTAAATTAATCGGAAGCTGAGAGCTTGAGATGAATCGAATCGGATTCAATTTGGGCATGACCGTTTTTCAATTTCCGTAGCATTTGAAACGGTCACACGTGTATGGGTATTATCTGATGTGTCACGTGTATATATGAGCTCATATGAGCTGTTCTAATGATGTAAATGCATTTTGGTATTTATAGCCATTTGGATTTGGTTACATTCGGTTAAATTCGTTTGATATCGAGTTTTGAGATTTGAACTCTCACGGCCTTTCCATATCTCCCGATATACATGAGTAATGTAATTAAAAAAATTCAAATCAATGCCAGATAATGGATTTGGGATGTCAAAGAAAATACAACGGCCCATGAGCCACACTAATTTATGAGAAACAAAACAAAAAATTATACGAAAAGTTGAATTTGTAGAATTTGATAGTCAATATACAAAACGACAACGCACAATTAAAGAGAAATTTGTGCGAATGAGCCAACAAGCCCGAAAAAAGTACACACACCAAATGTGTGTGTGTGTCGATTTTCATGATTATGTCCCGTCATTTTGTGCACATTCACGATTTTTTCTGTAGTTTTTGCTTGTACTTTACGATTTCGTCTCAATTGACTGAATAAGTTACTCTTATAAACAAACAAAACTGTTGTTGGAATCATAGCTGGCTTTGTGCGTTGCCAATAAATAAAACAACCGCCACTTATCTTCTCAGAACTTTCTTTTTCAGTTGCATTGTGTGTGTTGGCATTGGGCGACAATAACGCACGACTCGCGTAACTAATGAACTGTTTTGTTCCATGAATCGGCATTTAATTTTACTGGTGTGTACACTTTTTTATTTCTTCTTTACTTTATCGAGGCATTTGCAATAGAGTTCTCTTCAGTTGTGCATAGTTTTTGGTTTTGTTGACAGCCATCCGTCAATACACCATTTCGATTTGACGCATCCACTTTGCGGTATTTTGAATATATTTGTTTACCGATCCATTGTTTTAAACCACAAAAAAAAAAGAACTCAGCAGCAAAATACAAAAAAAGAAGACCAAAATATATTTTCAATTTCCAAAGCGCGAGATGATATTCATTGCTTTTTATTTCTTTCTTGTGTTAATGTGAGTCTTGAAAATGAAAATGAGTAAACTTTCGCACCTCAAAGAGTAATTGACTTTTGCGTTTGATTGGGTTTTCAAAACTTCGGTTTTGAATTGCTTTGAAACGATGAAAAACTAAAAACAAACGATTCATCACTTTTCAATTTCAGTTTGGGTAAGCTGAATAACAATCGAACGAAATGAGATGAGATTGAAAGTCTAATGATGGTTTGATTAAAAGAATTGGCAGCGACTTGATTTAGGATCTCATTCATTTGATCAAACAAAACTTTTTTGTCGTTTCTTTCTTTCTATCGTTCAATGAAAAACCTATCGACGTCAAAAATCCACTTCAGTATATACGATCGATCAAGAAAACAAGAGCATCACAAATAGAACAACAAGTGTGAAAAAGACGAAGAAGAGAGCAGAAAAAAAATACAACAAAATACAAATATTTTGCAATTGATCAAAGTAAAAGTTTTGCGTGTACCAATTTACACGTATCGAATACAGATCGAAATGAAACATCGCTATGCAATTGAGAGCAACAAACAAAATGGAAGAAACCGTCTTTTTTTGGGGCGGAATATATGCTACATATGTAAATTCAATCGGGCGAACAACAAAAATAGACGGCTCGATATTTAGGTAATGTTGACACTAGATATAACATCGAATTTTAACAAGTGCTCGCTGAATGTGCGTGCACATTTGTGCTCATACATTTACGAAATTTCATGAGATCATTCATTTGTCTTGACACCTTCGGAGCGCGTTTTAGGCTGCGCATCAAGTTTCACTTTAAGTCAATTTTACATTATATATTGCCGTCATTTAGTTTTGTTGCCGATAAATTTTTTTCTGCGCCCATTACTTCTTCCGGATTGACATACCGCGATTTATGTTTATCATGGGAAAGTTCGCGCAAATAGTAGCACATACCAAATGGAATTTTTGCGTCATCACAAGTACACACCTTAACGATTCGTATGTTAAAAAAAATAATGCACATTCCTACAACAATTGAATAGAAAATGAAATTTGGGTTGGTTGCATTTCATCTAAAAGCGATAATGACCCAAGCACGACCAACAAATGTTCCTCGAAAAAAAAAGTGAAAACTTTCTTTGTTACATCATTAGAATGTCCAAATGTGTGGCGGTCAATAAATGCGTTCATCGATTTGAGAAATTTTTTTGTTAATTAATTATCGTATGATTTCATAATTTACATAATCATATGTCGGTGACCACGAACTATGGAGAGATATCAATTTGAATAAAGTAAATAATAAAAATATTTCACATATCTTCAGGCGTCGCACACACGATATAACTTTTTCAAACGAAAGTTTTGGCCGGCATACATTCAGGCGAATTAAACAAAAAAAATTCCAAGAAAATTTATTTCGAATTTGAAAGTCGCCAATTGCGTTTCGCCTGAGAAAGTTCGAAACCATCATTCAAACTTTAAGTTTGAATAACATGTGGAAAACTTCGAAATTGTTACTAGTATCGAAACTACAGCAAATGGTAATTTTTTTTTTAAATTGGGTCTTGAACTGAAGTAGATTATGTAATTCCGACAATGGAAAAAAAGTCCGAAAATTCGAACTGAATAATTGAAGCATTTGTAATTACAAGAGACTTTTAAATGTTCATTGATTTAAATGGAAATGGACTATATATAGCGTAGTTAATAGCATGTAGTCGTGTGTACTGAATAATTGGCCTTGTTTCGTAGTAATCGTAATTCTTTTTGTTTCGACTTTAGTTCTTCTCACAATTACATAGAGTCGTCCACATTTGACTTCATTTGTGAGTTTTGATTGCAAATCAAAAGAAACGTTGAATTATTACTGCCGAATGGTACGACAAGTAATTTGCCAGTCTTTGTGATGTTACTTGTCGATGAGAATTTTTTCTATGAAATTACCAGTCATTCTTCAGAGAAATTATTCGGACAAGCATATGTTTTGAATTCTGAACAAAACGAGTATGATAAATTTAAATAAACGTGAAGGATACAAAAATGGATTAGATGGATCGATTATCAAGAACCAAACAACTTAATTGCGAGAGTCGAGCGCTATCCATATAAATACATTGTGACGTCACACATCTTACACAGAAACGACATCTTTGTAAAACCGACTAACTACAATGTAAAAGTATAGCGAGAGGGGAAGGGAGTAAATAAAAAGGGGAAACAGATACGTTTGATTTACATTGTAGTTAGTCGGTTATTAATAGATGGCGTTTATATAGTGTGCCCTTATTGCGCTTGACTCTCGCTTAATTGCTTCACTTCAAATAGAAAATCGTGTAATTATCATCCTTAATCTGTCAATTGGAATGGAAGCAATACGATAAACCAAATATAATATCAAAGAAAATAGCGATTGCTCAAATCAACCGCAGCTGAATATCCCTGTCAGAGCACATAAATCCATCGCATTCAATTTCCGTAAAAATATTTGAATTGGATTTGTCACAACGTGTCATCATACAAGGATGTGAATAGTCTAGAAGAAAAATAGTCACTGCAAATATCATCGAAAGCGTCAACAGAGCGCCATCTATATAATTGGTTCGGATGTTAAATTTCTTTCTGGGTAGAAGAAGAAAAGGAGCCAAATTCGTTTTGAATTACCCATCGTAACCATTGGACCCAATTCCCCTGAGATGGTGCTCGTTTGAATAGTTTTGAATATTGTCGCCGCCCTTCGATTTAATTAAATGTACTATCTCAAACCGCAAATCATTCGATACACAAACTTATCCGATGCATCAGAATGTGAATTGTAATTGTGATGCGAGTAAATCAAAGAATTGAATGTCATTCGCTATAATTAATTTATGAATACAATCACACATGGTCGCACATAAAATCAATAAACATGCGGTTCGATTTGAAGTGATGGAAAGCATTCAGTTTGTGTTAAGGAATTCATATATGAAACGAGGCTGCATTCTAAAAATCGACTAAATATTCAAGGAGTCACATCAATTATTCAATTCCATTGTTTGTTAGTCTCAAGTTTTGTCCACTCTCTTTCACAAACATGGTCACTTGCATTATTTAATGCAGTTTACTTCAACTTTTTCTTGATAAAACAGTCATATTTTGTCTTTGTCTTTTATAAATATGCCACAAACTATATTTGTGATGACATCATTCGATACATTCAAAATCGCACAACTCATGAACAGTAGAACTCTTTATTGAGATCAACCAATTTATTTCATTTTCATTCCTTTTTCTTCCTTTCATTCGCTAGAAAGTTTCGAAAGTGCATTGGACACATTCATCACATTGTTTGTGCAATGAGAGATTTTATTGGCAAATATTTGCCCACAATCGTTTGATTTATGAATTTTAGAATTCTTAGACATTTCATTTTTATCGAAATGTTCATCTTGCAACGCATTTTAGATTTCTACGTTTCTCTTCCTCTCTATCCGACGAGTCTGTCGTTAGTCAGCAAAGAATAACAAATAAAGCATTTTATAAATATAAATCAGTTTGAGCTGTATGTTTAATATGGTACATAGACAAAACCAAACGAATTGCGGTTAATTAGCATGTGAATATGAAATCTTCACTTTTTACATTTTACAGATCCCAATTAATACTAAACGCATTCTCGGCCCCAATGGAATATAATTATTGTAACTAAATTGAATCGGCGAGAAAATTTATGCAGTCAGATAAATGCATAAGTCAAAACAATTACGTCTTGGTAATCTGAGAAATTTACTTACTCAATGCAATGAAAAGAATGCTCATTTTAGCTTGATATCTGAACTTGGTAATGTACAATTTTATTTAAATAGCGAAACGTTTTAATCGAAAAAGTACTAAATGACTCTCACTGGCTCACGAGAGAGTCATCGATGTATCTAACCAAATTCTGTCATTACTCCTGAAATTATTTGTGGTTGAATCAAGCAGTCTTGCCACAAGTGCAACTAATGCATTCATGAGCGACAACAAAACTTTGAATCGAAAACTGTACCGCAAACCTATGTGCACACACACATACACGCAAACACGATAATTTTCAATACAAAATATTCAATTGCTGTTAATTAACAAAATTTATGGTGCTAGTGAATCAGTCCCAAGTCAGTATAATACGCTTTTCGAAGAGTGTACACGCTCTTCTCACACTCTTCGTATAGTTTTATTCGACTCCCTTCTCACACTCTTCTCACACTCTTCTCACACTTTTGCATGAAACACGTTTATTGCTCCGTAGCTTCAATTTTTTTCTCTAAAAAATTTTCTTTTTTTTCCTTTATAATAAATTTTTCCACTGATGGATAGTTTTTGATTTTGTTTATTTTTGACATTTTGAAAAAAATGAACGTATACAAAAAAAATGAATTTGTAGTTCTGTTGTATTTTGACACAGCTGACGAATGCTATAAACGTCAAAAACGTTCAAATATCAAAATACAAACATTACTTCCACTAGAATGCAGTGACAGCACTGATAGCATTACCAATACCATTACACACTCTCTTCTCACTCAATATACGTGTTTTATGCAAAAGTGTGAGAGGAGAGTGAGAAGAGTGTGAGAAGGGAGTCGAATAAAACTATACGAAGAGTGTGAGAAGAGCGTGTACACTCTTCGAAAAGCGTATTATACTGACTTGGGGTTTAACATTGTTCATACAGCGTTGGTAATAATAATCAGTTTTCGCATCCTTTTAGTTGTTTTTTGTTTTCGAATTTCTAATCGAACATTGGCCTTAGCCGGAAACGAATAATCATATTGACTCGCCAATAAACGTTTATTACGAATAAGATACGATTTCTCCTACTAAACATCAACTCATCAATCAGTCACCACGACTTTGTTGATAAGAAATAATTATAATAACCAAAGATATCATTCCCTTGTGGAAAATTACTGACTGACTAAACAGTTGACTGACTGAACATTTTTGGCTTAAGCCAACTGAGATTGAAGTTATTTTAAGTTGATTTGACTGATTTTTCAATCAATCCTAGTAGAGAAAAATATAACTTCATTCAACTTCAATCGCAGTTGACTATAGAGAAAAAGTCAGTAACCTTTTTTCCAGTTTCCACACGGGTTTGCATTGAACAAAAATTCCATGATAAACATCATCTAATTCATTTAATTCATTCAGATAAACATGATAAGTAAATTCTCCGAATTAGATTTCAACAATTCTGGTAAAAAACCACAAAATTCAGTCTGAATTTCTAAATTTTTCATCCGAAATTCGTCAAAAATAAAACAATGCGGGATTCATTGGAAATTCCCCAAATTAACTCGATTTTCAAAAATGTATTAATCACAAACCCAGAATGTCAAACACTCAAAGTTGCGGAGAATTCCAATCATTATAGAAAAGTTATCATTTATCGTTGATAATTCAATCTCTTGGGGAATTTCAATAAAGATTATTTAGAAGAAAGAAATTTCTCGAGACAATAAAATAATAATACGTTCAAGTACGTTGAAAAAAAAAATATTTATTTCCGACTTCTGTTTTGTCGTTTGTCATTTAATTCCATCATAACAGCAAAAATGTTTACTGATAATATAGCTAATTACAGGCCAAAACCTTAATGAGTTTCATTTCAAATCGAAAATAACAAGCGCTGATGTGACGCAAATGTAAAAATTTATTGCAAAACGAATTCTCTCGATACATAATGTACTACATACACATTCAAATATTAGCTATTTATTTTTAGCACATATTCCACATTCCACATATATGTGTGTGTTTTTGCCATTTACTTTTATCGATTCGATTTAATTATCGATTATTATTAGCTGAGAGAAAACAGCAACTTCGCGTACGTATCCTCCACTCTTTCATTTCGCTGATGGAATTTAAGATTGAAGTGTGGCAAGTGCAAAGGTTTTGTTCATTTGCCATTATCCTTAGCTCGGTGAAGTCGTTAATCATATATTTGCTTGGGCGGAAATGTTATGCCATTTAACGTAGAAACGTGTCATTTCTATCATATTTGAATCATATTCCGATATCACTCAACAAACAAATATAAATAGATGTAATAAACGAAATGATACGTTCCCCGTTTAATTACAATTTGCTCACGAAAATTGTTAAATCCTTTAAGAAGCAAGGTTTTTACGTTGCCCATAAAATCGATTTTCGTTCTGTTCAATGCATATTGGCCAATAGATTTTGAATATGAAAAAATCCTTCATACATTTTTTTTGTGACCCGTTTATCCTTGACGGTATTTACATATATCAGATAATAAAAATAATGGCCGTAAAAATTTACAAACAACAAAAAACAATAATAATCCGTATGGGCGTAAAATTAAAAAAGGTCACACGAAAATACCATTAAAATAAAATTACACGTGTGTCGTTTGCAAATGTGTGTGTAAATGTTTTGATAGTCGAAAAGAAAATGTGTGTCTTTTTTTATTTTCTTTTTACAAAGCACACGAAGCGCAAACGTGTTAAACAGCGTCAAGTAATTTTAATGTGATGTAAATAATTTATATTACATGTGCGTATTAAGATCAGTTCAAGGCTTCACAAATGGGATAAATATCGAATCGATTATTTTAATAACTTTTTTTTCTCTTGACTACATTTAATTAAATGGAATTTTTTTTTGTTAAATGGAATTATCCATGCTCTATTTTTCCATACTTGCTTTTGGTCATTCCGTTGAGAATAAAAATCATTTCTCATTCGATTAACAATATGAATCGTTAAAATAATGCAATAATTGTCCATATTGGTTCATTTCTCTTTCGATGGTTTGTGTCACCGAAAAAATTTATCGTCAATGTTTTTGAAACAAGTAATAAAACAGCAGGCGCATTCTTGGAGCATTTCCTAATTAAATTACGATTGGATTCGTTCGTACCACGCCGTCGTCTGCATGAAATACATTGTATGTTCTTCTTATATAGCGTGATGAAGCGAAAATGAAATGAATCGCTCCAAATTAATCGGACTATGTAATCGATAAGCTATAAAATGAAAATGGTAAAATATCGGGTTCTGGGTGAAAATGCCATGTATAAGAAATTTTTCTTGTTAATGTCTATCTGGTTTGTTATTTCCGTGTGTAAAACGGAGGCAAGAGATTGTCAATGTTTGTTAGTTTTTCGCAATAAAACCTTGCCAAACATTACAACTTCATAGCGAAAAAAAAGAAAGTTTGTTAAGCTTGTAAGCATATTTATCGAAAAATTTCTTTCCGGTTTTTCGTTGGTCGGCAAGTTTACATGTTTTTCAAGAGGAAAATGGTTTTAACGATGGTGAAGAAGAAACCCATTACAAACATGCATGTCTTTGGAATGGTTGTTTTTTTTTTTCGTCTTCTTTGTTGGTTTGTCTTCGTTATCCTTTTACATGTTCCACCGCTCACAGTCGGTCCATTGTGATTCGGTACAATATTTTATTCGAGAAAATATGTGCATGTATATCGGCAGTCGTTGAACGTTAAGACAGTATAAAAGTAATAGGAAAACAGTCAAAGAATGAACAAAAGTAGTAAAAAAAGCAGCGATGAGATAGGGCGCATGCGTGAAATCGCATGACGTCGACCTCTCCGGGTCACACAACATACAAATGCTGCAAACACACACACACACACACACACATACACTAACTATCGTACCAAGTTAACTCAAAGGCATCGAAAAAATCGATATTATTCGTCAAAATACAAATTTTCTACAATGCGGTTGTGTTTTTGTACATTTTGATCCGAGCATTATGTGTATAAATATATACACACATCTGGACTTTAATTTTTCCGTCTTTTTGCGTTTCTGTTGCTGTCATAAAGAAAACTTTACGGACAATTCGAACACCGAAGATAGATGGATGGAAATATTTTATACATTAATATATCGCAGTTTTTTTATACCCTGCGCTATGACGTGGCATTTTTTTTGGATCAATATGAGACATTATTTGACAATTTTTCAATTTCGCAGCAGATAAAAACTTTTTCAACTTCAAACATAAAATCATACAATCAGACTTTGAAATGAAGAATTTGTATTCAGAATATCCGTATTTCACACCATTCATGATTTCAGATAAGATTTTTACAGGGATCGAAAGAAAAATTCTAGTTACATGTTTCGATTTATGCCCATAATTTCCCATTAGAAATTATCCAAAAGACCATTTCCATAAATATTCGGTAGCATCCAGAATATTCTCGATTTGGGCGGCTTGATGAAGTGAAAACAGATAACTGATTATTATTTCCGATTCTGAATCGTGTAGATCGACTTTTGGATGGATAATAATGATGATATTGATTGATAGATATTAGTTTTCATTTGCCGACGTTTTACGCGCTATGCAATCTCAACGCTTAATGGCCATTATTGGAATAAAGTGCTCTCAACATGTAAAACATACGTATTTGTATGTTTTATCATCGTAAACTTAAATATATAGTGGGAACATCACAAGTGGTAGTTTAAGGAAACATACTAGTAGTATACTACTATATTTGAGAGGAATTTATTGCATTCGGGCAGGAAGGGATCGCATTTTGGTTCAGTCATAACAACAGTAATTTTTAATGTACTTAGCTGCTTCTCAACGATGAAATTGATTTTCGCTTTTATCGCTCAAACCGCACACACACAAAATGCTTCGATTTTTTCTTTGAACAAATACTACATAGTTCATAAATTTTGAATGTGCTACCCATAAAGGTACTTATATTCGAATTTCTTATAACCTTTTTTACGTATTTCGAAATGACTTTTTTCGCCTTGTTCCAATTCATTTTGTTTAATTTTAGATAGTAATTTCAATCAGTAGATTACATGTAAACGAAAGAAGAACTTTCATTTAATATGTAGAATGAGGATATTTTTCAAGATGAAGGACTGAAGGTAGATCATAATTAATAAAAAATGAAGAGTCGACATGAAAACATCGAATATCAAAATAATAAGTGTTCCATTCATAAATTCATCATTCCCAACATTGATTTTAAAATCATATTTGGAATGATTCGATTTTAAGACATTCAAATATTTAATAGATGGTTTGTTTTGTTGTGATTTGAGATCTCAAATCTGAAAACCATGACAACTTCCCACATATTGACATAAATAAATCGCTGATATTTTAAACACTGTCCATGGTAAAAATATATCTATTCCTGTTTCTAATTGAATCGAGACATATAATACGAGTTTTAAAATAGATTATTTTATAATTTACTTGTGGGTTGACGACAAACACACGTTTTTGATTCTTCTCAAACCATTTATACCTAAGCAAATTGCATGACTAAGCCCCGATGAATCATTTATTGCGATAATTGAGTTTTTCGTCGCTTATTCACGTCATTATATCATTGACTTGGTATACTTACCCGCTGATAATGCATCAATTCCCAAATGAGCGTTCCGAATCGGCTAATTCATAATTGATTAAAACAATGTCTGGTCATTTTCATATTAATCTTCTTTTATTTTTCGATTTTTGTGTTTATTATATATAAACGAAGATATAAACTAATAAATAAACATGTGGAAATGAGAAAATTATTATTATTTTAATATTCATAGAGAGTTTATTCCATTTGTTTTGATTTAATTTGTTGTTGTTTTAATTTTTTTTATAAAATTTTGCAGAATTTCAAATAAAATTAGTCCATATACAGTAACTTCATCCTATTTTTGTCTAATATTATACAATATTGATCTAGTTTGTTGCAGATACTTGCAATAAATCTATGAGGCTATCAATATTTTTTTCAGTATGTTTACATCAATATGTTGTTGCTGCTGAGGAACTTTATACACATAGCGTTTTGCCGATTTTTTTTTGTTTTCTTAAGTGACGGTTTGAATTTCTTTCGCCTTTTTTGATATTGTATCAAGTAACAAGAGTATAGTAGAACTGTGTTCGTTTTTGTTGTTGTCGAATTGCTTATCGAGTTTGTGTATTTTTTTTAGAGTTCCATTTAGTTATTTGGGACTGACATAAGCATTTCTTTATGCTTGGCAATGTATTCAATCGATAAATTATAATTAGTCTGAAAGATGATAATGAAACAATTTTTGTCTTCTAAAAACTTATTGCAACTTTAATTGTCTCTCTGGTGATAATTTTCAATCCAGAGATATTTAGCCTGTTTATTTTTACGTTGAGTAGCACTCAACCATAGTTTATCAATAGTGGGTTTTTTTAAATAGAAAAAACATAATTTTGAGTTTGTCTCAAAAAATTGTCAATAATAAATTCATATTTGTAAAGCATTTTCTTCTTTTATACACGCATTCAATCACTTATACAATATCGTATCAATTAAATATCAATTTCAAGTTACAATTAGTACAATAAATTATTTCTAGACTAGCATAGACAACATACACAGAATGGGGGAGGACAGAGCTGGGGAGAGGTTTTGGAAACGATAATAAGTCATCGTATTATTATTAATTATTTCTCAATTGCATGTCATAAATAGCAATTTTGTCATCAATTCAATGTTACATCAAAGTGGCTTGAAGGAACCCTTTTCTTGACATTTTTTCTATTTATTTATCGTCATCATCATTACGGTGATTCTTGTGGTCGAATTCTGAAAAAATCCCTTTTCAACAGAATGATGTCAATTTTTTTTATCAATACGAAACAATATGGAATCCAAATCTTATAAGATACGTTATCTACAATGATGATTATTGAAAATTACACTTTTCTCTTTTTGTTTTCAATTTTTTTTCATCAATTTTTTTGTTGTTTCACTATGCCTCTCAAAAACTACTACAATAATGCAAATATGTCAGTTCTCTAATCTCAATTTCTATTATGTAATAATTAAACACTTAAATAAATGTGAATAAAAAAAAATGTTTTCGGTTTATGTGTTTGTTTGTTGATGTTTGTTGTTTTTGTGAATGCTTAGAAGTTGCGGTGATAATTATTGAGATTACTGTACGGAAATGGAAGATGTCTGGTTGGTGAAAGCATGGGATTGTGTTGTTGTGTTGAACTTTGATCCGTTGAATTTGATTGGTTTGATGTTTGATTGTTGCTTGATTCCAAATTTGTGCCAGATGGTCGATCCACTGGGAATGCATTGCGTGCATTGGCCATCGGTGATTGTTGTGCGACCATCGTATGCGATTGATTTACCATTGGAGCCGGCGGTAGCATCGATGAATTAGCGCTGGGCGATAAGGGATTTTGAGCGGTCATCGCTTGGCTTTGTGGCGGCGGCAAAAATGGATATCCACCGCCACCACCACCGCCATTCACAAGATTCACATTTTGCATTCGATTTTTTGGCGATACATTGCTATTGCTGACAATAGTTGCATTGTTATTATTATTATTATTCATCAATTGCTGAAAGTTGTGGAAATCATTGTTGCCTGGAAGATATGTTGACAAATCGGATGTTGGTATCGTTGTCTCCTTGCGACCATCAGCCGTATGTCATTCGCCTGTTGCTGTCACCTTTGTCCAATGCCATGGACTTGTGTATGACGATTGCGAACTACATCGATTTCAAAGAAAAAGAGAGAAAAAAATGCAATTATAAACAACTGAATGTATACACATTTTTGCTACTACTAAAAGTTCGAAAGGTTGTTCCGTTTTATTTTGTTGTTGTGTCCAAACAAATCTTTATTATCGTAAAAAAGAAACAACAAGGTAAAATGCAAATCAAAACTCTTTTGTTTTCATTGAAAATTGAGCCCAAATGCATAGAAAATTGGTGCGGCTTACAATTTCAATATAATAATCGTTTATACCATTGTTATATTTCCGTCCTCAATACATTTCTTTTTCGTCAAAAAGAAGAGAAAAAAAGTTTCGGAGTTGCACCCCAGCAAATGAAATTCTATCATTTGGAAGGTAAAAGGAACATATAGGCAAGTGAGCAATTGTGAGGCAATGAATTGTAGTCGCCCCTCTTTCTTTTCATTTCTCAGCGTTTCCCTTGAATGTTTTGTTTTTGTTCCGAAAAAGGGTAAAGTAGTTTCAACTTTCATATCACGCAACAATTCCTCGTGGTCTGATTAATTACAACCTATTTTCTTTTATTTTTATACTCAAATGTACAGTTACTGACATGCATACAAGTGCACACACAAACAATCATCATTAAGTATTGTTGTGGCGAAAAAAAGATGTATTGATTTCAACATATTCATTTATTAAATGGCGCTTAATTCAAAAATGTGGTTTCGATCCAATTTTACTTTTTTTCCTTATTGAATTTTTATGAATCTTTGGCCAGAAACTCCACGTAATTCGAACGATTTTTAAAATTAAAGACCAAGTGTAGTAAACAATAAATTTCTCTCATATATTTAGTTTGACCTTTGAGTCTAATTGAAGTGTTTATTTCAAAAGAATATCAAATCAAAGATTGTCCTCGAAAACATCTTTTTTTTCCCTTTCAAAAAAACATTGAATTGAACTCATTCTCATAATAAGGAATCCATAATTATGGGATAAACATATGGTTCGATGAATGCACATATTCACATCAATTATAAATGAGTTTGAAACCACGACGTACGGTATTTACTGTTTGTTTTTTTCTTTAACTTGAATATTACCATTAGAATGAGTGACAACGTGACAAAAGGCGACTCCCTGCTGCAGCTAGGTCTATAAATATACATGGCATATTCGTCGATGAATAAGTGCGCATTTGCTAATTAGCAAAGCGTTATGCACCCAGAGGCATATATAAACAATGTTATAAAAATCGAAAATCAACTCGAAATTCGGTTCGCTCGATATATCACTCGATTTTCAATTGAACTATTGACACTATTCGATATTATTTCGTTTCCTTTTTTTTCTATTTTCAAAACATTAAAACAACATTTTATTTTTTCTTCGGTTTTGTCAAGGTCTTGACGTGTGCCAACGATATATACATCTACGTGCGTTTACACGATATTTTCGATCCACCTAATTTATTTTCATGTGTGTGATAATAAAAATAAATGTGTGTGTGTGCAAAATGGGACAGAAAACAGACTGAATAATATTTATGGTGCGGCAAATCAAGGAAAATTTATCGTCTTTGACGGCAAAAAGATTAAAACCATTTCTCGATATTAGTCTGAAGCATTCCAAAACAATGTCATAATTGAATTATTTCTCACGCATTGGTACAAACGAATCTACGTTCAAAGAATAGAAAAAAAATACTTCTCTGCACTATTTGAATCTTCTTTTTTTTCTAGCTATATTGACACAACGATAAAGCATGACGTAGAATGGAATTACATCAATGTAAATGCAAATGCGAAAAACAACTGTTAAATGTAATCGATTGGTATTTTTGTTCATCCGTCACGTCAATTTGTCGACGACAAACAAAGACTAAAAACGCAACCACATCGATATCATTTTATCTAATCTCTCGTACAAGAGCAATTAATAACAATTACCGATAAGTTAAGTCTTAACTGGAGAAACTTTAAATTTGATTCGAAAATTGCGGTGAAATTCATTATTTCATTATGATACGTGAAATTAAAGTAAAATATTGCCGTTGACTTGAAACGATATACATCTTTGAAAATGATTGTCCTTCAATGTCGATTCAATCCTACTTATACATATGCATCGAGGCATGTGCACATACGATTTATATGCAATATTTTTTTTGTCGAACCACAACAATACGCAAGCAATGAGTCAAGAATACGACGACGCATTTCATCTGATTAAAATCTGTGCGCCTTAGACATTTCGCGTATAAATATTAGTGTTTAGCAGTGACGACCTCATAAAAAATGATTCCTTGAATAATTTTCAATGCGCACACGAATGGTTTATGTGGCTGCAATTCGTTGTCGACGTTTTAGCAACAAAAAACAAACAAAACCTTTATTGAAACCACTTCAAAAATAACATACAGCAGCCATGACTATGTGTGAAATGTGTGTACTTGCATCTCTTTCGTCATCGCACACATTGTTGCCTATAAATTAGTTTAAACAACAACAATAACATCATCTCAACTAGTATAATGACATAAACGTCACAACCATTTAATCGATTTCAACATGAAATTCCGAAAAATTTATTACAAAACTCTTCTCTCTCTCCCCCTTTTCGAATTTATTGCATTTATCGATTGTAATGAGCGTTTTTCATAAGTTGGAACTGAAATTTTCACAAAATTATTTTCGTTTGTTTGGCATTGTCTTTATTGTAAATTTCAATTCAAGGACGAAATAAATATAACTAAAAAAATTGCAAGTCATTATATCTATTTCGTATTAAAAATATTTGCCAATATACTACAGTCAAATAGCAAAGCGTACATTAAAAATTGCACGCAATAAGATAGACAAATAGCAAAAATAAAAATATAATGATTTTTGGTAGAAACACCCTCAAATAAAGAAAAGCCCTACACAAAAGAAGATTGTGTGACAATGAAAACCAATGCATAAAAACGGTCAGCTTATACTTTTATCCAATTTACCTACAAAGCGTCCCCCCACTTATCTAGAAATCACTTGAGCACTCAAGTCCCAATGGGATTAGAAAACAAAGAGACTGGATTTCTCAATCTAGCGGAAGAAATACGATGCGTATGTGAATTGTTTTGTTGATTTCTTTGTACAGGTGTTTTTCTCTATATAGCACAGCGTAGCACAGAACCAAGTGTGCGTTTGAATGACGTTCTATTTTTTTCTATTTTTCAAATTGCGAAATCACACGTTTTTCTTTATTTTTCTGCAAGTATATAAAAATATCATGAATTCACTTCATATTCCAATCGAAATGATCAAAAACGCATTTCACAATGTGTAAATTACTTGTGGCGGTTGGAAATCCCATGTGTGAATGTGCACAACTAAATTGAACACTTTTGGGATTTTAATTGGTTTTTTCACTGATTTATCTGCTGTACGAATAGCAACCAATTGCGCGTAAAAGCGTAAACAAGCGAATCACAAAAAAAGTATTATTTTTTTCCGGGTTTTTACTGAAAATAAAGTATAAATTGTCGTTTCTGTTCATAATTTATGATTCGTTAATTATTTTCAACAAATGCAATTCGTCGACAATGGCACGAGCTGAAAAGATGAACTCATTTTCGTGTCTGTGTGTGCGGTTGTTGGTTTTTTTTGCAACTCGTGGCACGTGTGTGTCAAGCGGGAGATAAAAAGAAATCATTCGGATCCGACCATATGTTTCAACATTCAGAACTATAATTTTAATCTTAAATAGAATGTTTCTTCGGAAAAATATCTTCCGTCAGCTATTTTTATACTGATTTTTTTCATTTGTTTTAGAGCGCGTTTAATATTAAATTAAAATACAGATTCAACATTTTTCACGTTGTCTGTTATGGTTTTGTTGTGTGTTTTTAGTGTTTCATTCAAAATAGGTTTGCCGCACTATATTAACATAATTTACATGAGTGTACACATTTTTAGCTCGCGCGAAATAACAGAATCGAAGTGAGATATATGCGGAGATAAATTATTGAGTGAAATCAATCAAAATGGCGCACGAGAGAAAGTCAATCAATCATATACACATGAATTCAGCTTTAAAATTCAGATTTTACGATATGATTTGTTTGAATGCTCTCTCTCTTTCTCTCTCTTCATTCATTTCTCTCTCTTTCTCTCTCTTCATTCCATGACGTTATGGCATTAAGTACGCAAAAAAGCGTAATATTGTTTTCATGCACCATTGCTTAAATATAATAGTTTTGATTCAGCAAATTAATTTCGAATTTTCTAAATTTAAATGACATTTCAAATCGTAAATCTTCTTCATCTGCTCGAAATGTTTAAAAGGTTCGTTCAAAATTAAAAATGACGTAATCGAATTTCGTATGCCTTGACTCTTTGGCAAAAAAAAGTATGCTCTCTTAAATTTGAAGTCATGCTATTTGGAAATTGAAGAATGAAAGAAGTAAAGTTCAATCTTCACGCTAATACTAAAACTTCCCGAAATGAGAAGTATAAAAACGATGAAATAAAGGCCATAGCCAAAACGAATTACAAAACTAAAGACCACTATTAATTAAAGTAAGGAAAAAGTAGAGTGTGCGTGCGCGCTCTCGTACAAGTCGTGAGAAATAATCTTCTAACCTAGCTGTTCTATCTCATCGTTGCTGTTGTTGTTTTATTATAATGTTGGTTCTGTTTGAACGAACAATTTAAACCCATTTTGTTTGCTTTTTTTCACCGAGTTTGACTGTGTACCGCATACTTTCATCATTATCTATGTTCCTTCCATCGCTTTCATTCCAAGATATTTCGTGTTTTATACCAGAATAACCAAGTTTTACTCGAATACCGAGTTACACTATACAATTAATATTTCGGCCAAAAAATGTGCGCTGCCGTATAGTGTTGCTATTTTCTATGTTCAATTTATGGATATCCGATCGTTGGTACAGCCATATCTCAAGCATCGATGCTTTTGTTCACAGTATATACATTTTTTCAATAGTCATTGAAATTTAATGAGGAAGCCGAGAAGCACTTACTAAATGCAAATGTGTATGTATATGAGCTGAATAAAAATCGTTTAAATGGTTTATATGTATTGGTGTGTGTATTGGCGGGTCTTTGATTAATCTACAGTGAGACTTTCAACAAAGGTCAAATGCTAATGCCATTGTATTTGCCTTTTTTTCGTGGCTTTTTTTTTTCTTTGCGCAGCAATCTTTCGGAATGGATTAGAAAATGTTAATGAGAGATAGCAAACCACATGTATTGAACTCCACTAAGAAACACAGAATATTATTATTTATGGATTAACATTTTGAAAAATTTCACAAGCTCATTTTCATTTCAGATGGAAAACGCGCAAAATAATGTATTTTAATACACACTCTCTTGCTCTGTCATCTAGATAAGAACGTTGTGACGTGATCGCTTCTCGTGGAATTGAACACTTTTTGTTTGAAAAATGTTGTAAAGATTCTTATACTATGGAGGAAACAATAAAATTGTATTTATCGGACCATGAATGGGTCTGTGATTGAACTGTTTTTTACGATCGATAATAATTTTAAATCGAAAAGTAGTGTAAGTAGCAATCTATATGGCATCGTTTATGCTGAGCTCCTGGAAGAAAATTAATAATTTATGAAGACATGCTTTGAATATTAAGAGAGGGAAAGAGAGAGAGAGAGAAAAATAGTTATTGTAATAATTCAATCAGATAACCCAATATCACATCCAGATAACAAGAAAAGAACTAATCTCTTTCCACGTGAATGCATCGCAAGATTTATTTTTGTTTTCAACTTCTTTGTCTTCGTATTTTCTCTTCCTCAGCGCGCTTTTGAATTTCATTTCCGCTAGATTATGTCATTTAGCCTTCATTCCGTTCGGTTCTCAACATTCTACATCATTTTGTCATGTTCATTATTTATACGTCGTTCTTTCACACTATTTATTCTTCTCCATATTATTTTCAACCGATAGACGTGTAAGTCTACGGCATTTTCAATGTTCATTTAAATATCTTGTAATATATTTATTCATGAGCAACGCGTCTTCATGAAACAATGTTTCGTTGACATTAATATCAATGTGGCGGAATAATAATATTTGAAAAATGCAACTTTTCAAATTATTCGATTGAAGTAAAAATTTAATTTGACAGAAGTGGAAGGGAGCGACCGAGAATGGTTGGTTTTTTATATTTAATTTTCAATATTTAATCGAAAAAATGTGCCTTTGAGCACCTTTTGAACTCGTTTTCGTTCATTTTCATTTTCGTATCCATTAAGTATGTGTTGAAAACTATGTTCAAATGCATTGACCGCTTAAGAGCAAAGATATTGCCATATGGAAGAGTCACTCTTTAATGTTCAAGTGAATTATTTGCGACTGTCGTCGTATTTCCAACACACTTTGTATTGAATATGAATGTGAAAAAAAAAAATTAAATCAAAATTAGAAAGTCGCCGTGAATTCGCATTTATTTCTATTCGTATATAAACACACATAGACAACTTAAATTACTTTACCGAACACAAACGTGGACAGACAGATAAACAGACATACACAGTGTATAAAACCGCTTGTAATGCAATTCAACTCGAAGGAAGTGCATTAGTGTATCGTAAACAGATTATAATCTGAAACCATTGTTTCAATTAAACCAGAATTTGTTGTGTCTCTTTGAGGTTCATACAGTTGCTTACGTTTTTAATTTTATTTTTTATTATTGCGTAGTTGCGAGTGTGCTGTGTGTAAACTTTAACAAGCTATGCTCATTCGGTGCCTTTTTTCCTCTCTCTCTCTCTCTCTCTCTCTCTCTCTCTCTCTCTCTCGATCACCTCTCTCGCTTTCTATCTCCTTCTATCATGATGTGTCTCTTTCTTTTCTCCCTGTCTGTCTTTGATGTTCATCAGTTTTATATCAATGAATTGCAGTCTGTTGCTGCTTGGGCGTTGTTCATCCCGAAAGATATTTTAATCATCACTGACGGCAAATGGAAGTGAACGGAAAATGTATACTTCAGCAAGATCAGTCTATCTCATCAAACTGTCTTTCTCTTTATCTCCATTCATGCTAAATCACATCAAAAAAATTATCATTTTATGTAAAATGAATCACTGGGATTTTTTGTTTTAATTAAAATTTCCATCGTCTTTTTTATTCCATATTCTCGTTAAGGACAAAACGAAAATGCAGATAAATTTGTGATTGTAATGAAGAATTTCCCAGTTTGTTAAAAAAAATAAAATCTAATGTTGGGATGATTCAAGTGTATCCACATGGAATAAAAATTCACAAAAAAAAAAGTCAGAGCAAACGAATCTGAATTCATTGCATGTAAAAGTTAAATCATTAATACGAACTCTCATTTCCGCTTTAAACAAAATCATGGGATGAAACGATGCTGAAAACGGAGACAATGTGTAATGAGAAAAAAAAACCACACTCACAAAATATAAACAGCATTATCCATTTATGATGTATCAGCTAAAGTGCCTGGAGACGATGACCTCAATCAAGAGAATTAAAAATGCGTGACTTATTTTATCTGATGTGATACAATATGTGTGTGTACCGAGCAACGAAATGAGAACAACTGATTAAAAGTAGTGGCATTAGCCAGAAACTATGCCAAATACTGGCTAATGTAATGATGAAAATAGTGATCGATGTTGTTTTGCACAAAATGTTTGACATCATTATCTACATTTGAGCATTTTTTTGTTTTGTTTTGGTTTGATGTTTCATTCTGTGTGCGGTGTGTCACTTTAAGGTTTTAACGAAAAAACATTCTCAGACTGAAGTATTTTCTTTATTCATAGATATGCCAGCGCCCAACATACTTATTCGAATGCTATTGATTTAACGAAGGCAATTCTAAAAATATATAAAGTGCAATGTGATCGAATTGAAAATCCATTTCATTGACGTCTCTCTTTCATTTGATATTGAATCGAATAAATTTGTGTTGTGTTAAAAAAAAAGAAAAAAAAAAACAAATTCGTGCATCGATTGCGTGCACTCATTCACTCAATCTGCAGCTGTGACACATTTAATACACACGTGCGATTGATATTAAATTTCTTATATAACAAAATACATTAGACAAACACATCAGAGCACGGGTACATGACGAACATAGCACTAAAACTGCCACTAAATCTCATTTTTCATTTATTCACAACAATTTATGAAATTAGTTTTTCATTTAAAGTGCGGTTTCTACATTTTCTATAATTCTAATTTCATTTTCATGATTTATGCATCGCAACATCATCATGACTTCGCATGAACTTTAATAGAATCTCTCTCTTCCACTCACACACACACCGAGAAAGAGAGAGACCATAATTGAATCAAAACACCGTAGATGCATAATTGTGTTAAATTGGATTGAAAGTATCAAACATGTGGACATCCACATATTTTATATAGAAAACCCTGCCCTAGAGGTAGTCGAACCGCATAAGAGACGAAATGAACGTCCTTAATGGAATGTTACTATTTTATACATCGAAATGATTTCGAAATAAAAAAAATTATTGATTTTATACGTATTTTAATAACCATTTAACAATGTTCGGTGAAAATATAATCCATCATTGGCAAGTTTTTCTGAACTTTATTTAAACTGTGTTTTTTTTTAATAAATAACAACATTTGCGCGATTATTGTGCGCTCAAAAGAGAGTACATGAATAAAAATGATTGCCTGTCTGTTGGAATGGACAGTGATAATCATTGCTGAATGAGATTTTGGTGCCGGGTAAAATCCACGCCCAATAATGTATTCGCCTTTAATTACACTCTCTATCTGCAAATGATTCGAACACATTATTGAAAAGATCATTACAATCGTAGATGACCTAATTGGAACCAGAAGACGTAAGAAAGGCTTAAACTGAACATCATTCAGAGTCAATGTGTGCAATTTGCCACTTGACGAAAAAAAGAGTTGTAAATGATGCTTCGCGTATGAGACGCACTTCAGCGAGTGTTGAAATGCAAATGCACATTTCAAATTTATATACATGCGGACTATCAAACGTTATGATTCGATATAAATCACATCAGAGATTCCCTACTTTACGTTTATTCTTTATAGTACAATAGACAAAGAAGGAGAGAAGCAGAGAGAGAGGTAGATCAAACGAATGTTGCATTGACGTTTGTGAGGATTACTGTTGCTGGTTCATGAAAGAAATGTTGAGTTGCACAGTCATTTAATGATCAACCATTTCATTGCAAAAACAATTGCAAGTTACATTGTAGCACACGTTAAACGTTTTATAGTCATTAAACTCCAGCAAATGAATGCGTTTAAGCAAAAAAAGAGTTGATATGTGATTTCAGACACATTTTGACACGGAATACATCAAACGTTTAGCAAAAAACATGCATCGTTTAGTTGGTCATATATTTTCTTTGTTTGTCATTTATTCCTTTTTCTTTCTGCTTCATTCATCATTTTAAAGACACCATATTTTGGACCATATTTGAAAAGATCATTGAAAAAATCAAAAGAAACATTTTAACAAACTAATTTCCATGATAATTCGAAGATTTTACAGTTGAAAACATATATATATATCACTTATTGACCGGAATATTGAATAAATAATTTTTATTGACCCTATTAAGAAGATATACTATTGAAATAAATACGTTGTAATGCGATACTGTCACCACAAACGAAAAAAAACGCACCAGTCAAAAAAAACATGCGAGTTATTATCATGTTAATCGTAAAATTCCCACGTGCTATGACATGGTGAAGCGCGGCAACAATGCAATTAACACCGATCGAACATTTTTACAGTGCGTCATTTGATAACACAAAAATTACCGCAGTCATAAAAATTTGAAACTGGCTTTGACGAGAACCCTTGACGTTTTGATTTTACGTAATCGGTTCCGGGCAACTTCGAATTGCGATATAACAATGGCAAAAAGAGGAGAGCAACAACAACAAATCATAAGCAACGACCAAAATCTCATTTCAATTCGCATGAATTTTTTCGATTTAACTGACACACAACAAATTTATATGCAAATATTTACCAAATTGGTTTAACCTTGCACTGCCGTGAATGAATTTAACAAAGAGAATATATTATATAAAAAAAAATGTCAACATTATTTGAAGTTGATATTGTGTCGCCAATGAAATCAGACAACCGATAAATAGTAAATCATAAATTTGTGCGAGCAAATATTTTGCACCTTAAATCATCGAGTTTCAGTTTGTTTGTTTGTTTTTTGCAATGCGCTTTCAATTACGATTAAAGTACACTTTCAAAAAGTGTGAGTAAAGAATTGTTCATGCATACAGAAATAATAATTGGAAATTTAATTGAATCGATGGAATGTTCATGTTCGTATACATGTTTTAATTTTCAAACAATATTATTTTAGCCATAATTCCATAAAATGAACCGTTAATTTACTAAAAACACTGTACTTTGAATCGATATTTTTTTTCTCGATTTTATTGGAGTGCTGCTGTGTTTGTACACTTAAAAAAAATCAAAATCAAAGCTCTGCTCACCGAATCGTTGACTTCTTTTCGTGTTGCTTGCGATTAAATGCTATCTGAACGCAATATAAATCGAAAACAAAACACAAAATAAAATTGTCACCTATAAAATTATGGAAAGCAGCGCATGAACATTTTGTACTATTGAAATTCATTCAAAAATGTTCTACATTTTTTTTCTACTCTCTTTCTCTCTCTCGCTCTCTATCAACCGTTTCCATTGTTTCATTAAATGAAATTGAGTAAATGTGACTCCGTATCAACAAAAGCAAACGAAATGAATAAAAAAAGCATGTTAACGTACGGCAGTTCGTTTCGATGTAGGTCAAAGTAAATTTGATTTACTCTTTTGTATTATGTGTGTGTGTGTGCATATTGAAAATTTCAAATGTATATGTGCACTAGCTATTCCGAATGAAATTGCATTAGATAAAGTACTGCACTCTCAAAACATATACACACTCTTATTTTCAATGAATTTCATCATGATGACGAGTATCTAAAATATCTAACGGTCATCTTGCTTTAATAAAAAAAAATGAATGATATTTCTCTAAATAGATATTCCAAAGGTAGACTTTTTACTTACTTCAAAACACCGGAATTCATCATCATTTCATCAATTCCATTTGTGGTGCTGCCAATTTCCGGGCTATCATTGCATCGTGCAGCATTACCGGAAAGGAAACGTCTTTGAGCGGCGAGTGGATCGAGTAAATGTAAACCATTTTTAACACGAAGCTTTGGTCGATTTGTATTGCTATTGCTGGTTTGCTGTTGCGAATTCGGTGAGGTAAGATCAAATGATGGAATCGTTGATAACATTTTATTGCTGTTTGCCATTGTTTCATTGCGTTGTGAACGCATTTGTTCCAAGTTTGATTGTTGTAATAAATTCATTAGCGATTTGTTTGACGATTCATTTGATTGATGATGATGGTGCACAGGTAAATTGAGTTGTGAATGTTGGGCGGCATTTTGAAGAAGCAATGTTTGTAGTTGTTGCTGTTGTAAAAGTTGTTCTTTGCGAGCTTTTCTCAATGCGTTTTGGGATGTTGCCGTATTGTTTGCATTGTCCGATGTATTGCCACCACTGCTGCCAGCGCCACCTCCACTACCGCCCATACCAAATTTGTGATGTAAATTGGCCATATTTGAGAAATTGTTGGTCGATGGGAAAAATGGACTTTGGTTCATTGCATTTGCCAATCGTTTTGGTAATGTTGGTGACGGTAAATTGCATGCCGTTCGTTGTTGTTGTTGTGATGCTTCATTTTGGCTGTCTTTTCCAAATGCCGACGATAAAAATGGTTGTGCCGGACTCTTTTGCTGGGTTTGTTGTGTACGATTTTGAAAATTTTGAAAAAATGCACTGGCCGATTTTTGCATTTGTGCTTGCTGCAATAGAGTTTGCTGTTGTCGCAATGCGGCCGCAATATTATCTTGACTTCGTTGCTGCATTTTAGCATCATTGATTGCTTTGCGTTGCACTTCACGAATATTTTGCGCATTCATTTCCATAAGGCGTTGAAATGCGACTTTATTTGCCGTTGCCTCTTGCCACATTGCCAACTCAAGTGGATTATTCAAATTTGGCAATGCATTTGATAAACCAAATTGAGTGGCGGCCGCTGCACCGGCAGCAGCAAATGCATTTGGTTGCATTGGTAAATTTGACATTGACATTGCTTTCAGTAGTTCGGGTGTTATTTGACCCATTTGTGAGAGTTGGCTCAAGTATGGTAGCCAAATCATTTGATTTAAAGCTTCTAGTGTGGCGGAATTTATGTCATTTGCTAACGTGGTTGGATTTCCGGCCGGTGAAACAGCAGTCGTCTCGGTTCGTGCACTAGTTGCTTTCATCGTATTTTTATCATGACTTGATTGAATTGTTTCCGGTAATTTTTCGGTGTGTTTACGATCTTTATGGTGTTGATTTGAATGTTGATGGTCTCTTTGATTTGATGTAGATTTTGTTTGTTGTGATGATGATGTTGCAGCCGTGCTATGTTTATTATTATTCGATGTTAAATTTCGATTTGGATCGGCGTCTTTCATAAATTCACTTTGTTTGCGAATGATGGTCTCCAGTTGGGCAAACGATATCACAAGTATGTCAGGATCTTGTAGTATTGACGGATATGCAAATGCTTCGGGTAGTCGAAGTTCAGGTCTTGTGGTCAATAACAATGGAATTTCACGTGCTGGCGATGCCAATACAGCGTTTAATCGATTTTTTGGCACTAAAATTGGATCGGGCAATTTCCATTCAGGATTATTTATCAATAAACGCAATTGCGTTAGAGGATCTGGATCTTTAGCCGAAGCTGATGATTGACTAGTGTCTTTTGATGTTGCTGTTGCCGCTGCAGCGGCCAATAAACTATTGTTATCAGTACGATGTTCAGTCTTTATGCGTCTTGCCAGCGGTTCACCATTGGCCATCGCCGACAAACGTTGCACTTCTTCCGAACAACTTATGGTTGGACTTGCCGATTTACGATGTTTATGGCCCAAATCAAGCGGTTCCCTTTGTAGCGTTCGCTTTAAAATGCTACGTGAATTATTATTATTATTATTATTAATATTAGTGTTACTATTTGACGTGATATTTGTATTGGATGAACTGTTATTGTCATTGTCATCCTTTGGTATTGGTGATGATAAATCGAAAAAGTCCGATTTAGAATGTAAAACATTTGCCTCGGATGGTTTTGGTGACGGTGATGAAATGTCTAAAAATAGTGAATTTTGTTTTCTATGTTGATGCAATGCCATTATAATGTCTGGTGATGGAGGCACAGCTGGCAGGCCAGAGGGTTGAGGGGATTGAATTGCATCGGAACCTCGTGAAATTGTTCGCGGCGATGCAATGCGCAGGCCTGCTGAAATCTCCTTTGTTTTTTTGAAGCTCAAATCTTTTGGCAATTCATCTTCGCACGAATCAGGAGAAACGACTGTGCAAACGACATCTTTTCCATTTGTATTTTGATTTGATTGCTTTTCAAGTCCTTTCAGTGTCATTGATAATTCTTCGAATGCACTTTGATTGAATGGCACCAAACTATCGCCTTTTGCATTTGAAAATAATGCATCGCTCAATCCTTCAATTTCTCCCGCCTCATTGAATGACAAGCATTTGGTTGACGACGATGATGACGAAGCCATTGTTTCGTTATTCAAACGCGTTAAAATATCGACAACGGGCTGTGAGCTCAGCAATAAATTTGTGTCCACATCATTGTAATCGTCCGATAAACAAATTGAATTTTTCAGATCGTTGTGTTGATTTTCTTCGTCTTCGCCCGATATATTGTTGTCTTTGCAACCACGTTCAACCAGCGAATCAATAAGTTCGGTTCCGCTCATAGTATTATCACCGTTCAAAAGATCGTCGTCGCCACTTTGAATGCGAGCAATTAATTCATGGTACTCACCCAGATCGTGATGCAATTGATTCGAATGTGATTCGTTATCAACGCCAATTTCATGTGGTTCACTCACTTGTATATTTTCAATGTCGTATGAACTCTCATCGAGCAAATCAACACAATCTTCTAAATGTTTTTCAATGCTTAAATTTTCATCAATACTGTTATTATTGTCACTGCACTGAAATTGTGTGGGAGCTGCTGTTGGTGCTGTTGATGCTGCATTTGCAGAATTTCGAGACGCAACACACTGTTTCACTGATAGTTTTGAATCAAATGTCTCAACTGGTGCACTATCTGGGCTCGCAAACGTTTCAATATCGTTGTTTCTGCAACTTGAGATTGTTTCGCTTGTAGTTGATGGCTGCTGCTGTTGCTGTTGCGTGCCTCTCGTCGATTTTATGAATGTATTTGAGAGTTCCACTGCATCATTCGATTGCATTTGTATTGGTCGATGACGATGATGATGGTGATGTGGCTGCAACGATGATGGAGACAGAGAAGGATATTCGACTTGGCTGTAAGGAGACTCTGCTGGCGTTACAATTTCCTTCTTCGTATCAATTTTCTCACAATCGATAGTTGCGGCCAACTCAACATTGCTCACACTTGCGCTCAACGCATCCAAATTCATTTTAGTTTCTGCATCAATTCCATCGTACATCTCACCACTATCACAATCTACTTCTGTGGCTTGTTGTTGTTGTTGTTCAACTGCCACCGAATGCATTTCGGCAACGCTATTGCTCTCCTGTTCGTCGCTAAAATGGTCTCGTTCGGTAAGGAATTGTTGCCGTTGTTCCGCAACGATTTTTAGCCTCAGCCCGTTGCTCTTTTCGTTGGATGTGTTGAATTCGGGTTTTGGCGATCGGGACGACGACGACAACGACGACGATGGTATGGATGATATAGTTGAGAATTTTTTCGTTGCAACGAACGACGATTCCCCATTTTTGCTCAGTCGAATCGTAAATTTGCATTCATTGGCATTTGCATTTCCAGATGCATTTCGTTTCGATGCTACAACCATAGATTTTGGTATTAGTGTCACATGCGCCCTTTGTCCATCCTCACTTATAGCATCATTTTGAGTAGTTTGTTTTGATGATACATCCGAATGTGAACCGAATTGTTCGGTCGTCGTTAACAGCATTTTATCCAATTTCGATTTGTGCTTTTCTTTTTTCTTCTTCTTTTTCTTCTTGTGCTTTTTTCGCGTTGCCAGCGACGACGACGATTCATTTAACAAATGCACTTTGTCGGATGCGGATGTATCCATGCCACTACTATGTTCAGCATTGCTGCTATTATTGCCATCATGCGATTGACGATTTTCATACATGCTATTGAATTTACAATCATTGTTATTCAATGCGGTGCACACATCTTTCTTGATAAAAATTCGATTTTGTGAAAATGGATTCACACGCCAGGTTGAATTTTTATCGCTATCATTTTCTATGTTATTCGCATTTTGATTTAAAATTTTTGTATCCGAATCTTCAAGCCTTTTGACCATGACCTTTGGTAACATTGTCGCCGAAACATTTGTGGCATTTTCATTTGAAACGTCCGTCCTTGGTGTGGCCCGCCATCCGCTGGCCGTTTTTGTTAAACGAATTCGATTCCGTTTGTCATAGTCTTCACATCGAACCTCAACGATTCGCGTATTATCACGTTTAACAAACAAAAAAATCGGATTAATCCTTGATGGCATTTGTGGTGTGGCGGTTGTTGATGATGTTGTTGTTTTTTCTGTAACACTTTCCAGTGCAAGTGATGCATTTTTTGTTGTATTTGATTTTGTTTTCGGTTTTCGGCCAACTTTTGTAACACCACCGCGTCCCTTACCTTTAAGCACTTTTCGTTTTGGTTTTCGTGCGGCTCGTGCATATTGAACACTATAGTAATGTGCCGGTAATGGTGTATAAAGTCTTGCTTTGCATTCATATGTATCTAATGCACTTCGTGTTGTACGTTTTGGCATATCTGAAATGTAATTATTTTGACTTTTTTTATTGCCGGCTTTCCCATTCTGTGGCCGTTGACCAACATTGTTGGTCGATTTTTGACTGTCATTTCGGCTATCTGCACTTTTTTGTTCGACATTTTGGTCGTCAAACGAACCAAAATCGGTGTTATTGCATTGACTATTGGTACTATTCATTAAATCACCACTGTTTTGACACTTTTCATTTTTTATCAAAGACGTATTATTTATGTGCTTTAACTGTCCACCATCCACATTTCTGTCACACTGAACCGTATTACCGTTTGCATTTGTAAAATAACTGCCACCGATACTAACACAAACAGTAGCCATTGCATCGGCGCTGTATGCATTTGCACACTTGCGAAATGCATCGCCATCGTCATCATTCGAACAACGACGATGATGTTCTTGTTTTATCGACATCGACAATTTTGCTGCTGCTTTGCCTTCAATGTGTTGGTCATTTTCTTCTTCTTCTTCATCATCATCGTCGTTGTCGTTGTCGTCGTCATTGTACTCTTCATCGTCTTCACGTTCAGTGCCATTTCGATTCCCATCATAAGTTTTGTACAAAGATAATTCTGTGGCATTTGGTTTAATGTCTGTCAATTGTTCTTCAAATTGACTATCATCATTTGCAATATTCCCGTTTTGATCACTATTCGGATGACTGTTCATCGTTTCAATGTTATTTGTAGCATTTGTGCACGCAGATCCATTGTTTGTTGGATTGGCATGTTTAAGATTGGCTTTAATAAGCGTATTATTGTTGCTCTTTCGTATTGGAATCAAATCAGGAAGTGGAGGTAATGATGACAACGATGGAGATCTCGATTCACCGCTGCATACAGCCGATGATCGCCATGGAACGCCAATGTCGGCGCTCATGTTTCTATTCACCACATCGCACACTTGCTCACTTACAACACGAATACCATACAATGTTCTTGGTAATTCGATTTTTTTTTCTCCAATTAATTTCTTTTGGTTTTCTTTCTTGTTACAAATCACTGAGGTTTTTTCGGAATTTTTTTTTTTCTTTTAAACTTAATTCACGTATGCCGAACGAAATTTTCACCATTCACTCGATATAATTCTTATTGTTTTATATATTTTTTTAGAGCGTGTTCTTTTGTCCACTTTTTTATAAACAGTTTCATGGAATTCTGTTTACCATTCAGTTCGTTTTTGATTTTATCTGAAAGAAATGAAGAGAAAAAAACAATAATTAATTTTCTTGTTTCAAAATAAAAGTCATAAAAACCATTTTACATGATAAAAACAAAGTGTGTTTTGCACTGATTGCGAATTGAGTGTATGGCATTCGTATACATATATCTCATATGATGCTGTTATACATGGGGAAAATCAAGTCGAAATTAAACGACAACCTAGTTGACCTTGTCGCAAAATGATTGAAAATTAGGCTTTTGATTGTTTTTGGATTGATTTTGTGTTACGATGAAACACTCGAAGATAAAAAAAAAGAGCTTGGAGATTGAACAAGGGAAAATGTACATTTCGAAAAAAACCAAATATATTCATTTCACGATAAAAAGCGAAAAATCACAACGACATTGATATGCACAACATTATACATAGACTCTCGCTGGATTAAGTTGTTCCACTATGAATTTTAACTGAATTTTTGTGAACAAAATTGTAAAAGAGCTGTGCATTGCAAATACATACGCGCATAAATGCGTTGAGTACACATTGTAGTTGTAGTTGTAGCCGAGACTTGAATTTACTCGAATCTACTAGCGAGTAAAAAATTAAAAAATTGATTTAGATACTATATAGAGAAAATCGAATCATGTATACGTATTCATACAAATCAACATCAACTGTGCATCGTATGTACTTATATGTATCTCTCTTGTTTACTAAAAACAACCGTCAAAACCGTACAGCGTAAACAACATTCGTGCGCTCACATTCACAATAGCATGTAGCGCGCATCGCGACACAAATAAGAGCCTATCATATGCACAAACACATATTCGATACAATGCTAGTAGAAAAAAAAAACAGCAATCACAAGCGCACGAGATTCTCTCTCTTACACACACACACTCATGCATACACATTTACCCACACACATCCATCGTTGAGCCGAGATCGACATTTAAATCGTTTTTTAATGCTACTACTTTGCTACTGTCAATTTAATATTTCTTTCTATATCTAGATATTTATTATTTTCATGGAACTTTGAGCAAATGTCTGTTCGAAGCAGACATTTGAAAATCAAATAATAGTCCAAACGACACAGCGACTTCGAATGATTTAAAATTGTTTTTGAATTGTTTCTTTTTTCCTTCTCTTCTTCTTCTTCTTCTTCTTCTTCTTATTCGTTGTAAACTTAAAATGGTTAAATTGACGCGATATTTATTTAATTTTTCTTCTCAAATATATTTGGATTTTGTCAACATTAGTATATATACATTTCCAGATGAATTCCTATCAGTGGTACTTGCAATCAATTTGCTTTTTAATTAAAAAAAAATATTCCATTTCAATCGATTGTGGAATTCAATAAAGATAGAAGAAAAAACAATACTCAGCTAGGGTTCTAAGACGATTAATTAAAAAAATACAAAAAACATCCACTCCACTCAGTTGAGTATTGAGAGGAGTCAAAGTCTACGAATGTAATCCAATTGTGTAAATAAGAAAGTATGTATATATTTTTTCTTAGTTTATTGAAAACCATTCGAACAGCCAGCGACTCAATTCAAAAACTTTTAATTTATATTTACATTCGGTTGTGTTCTTCACCATTACATTAAACAACATGTAACTATACGTATGCTCTTTATACGATATTGGAATCACACCTACTCACACTGACGCATATCGAATTGCCCCCGATTTTCAATATTTCTTCTTGCCTTACTCTATAGACATGATATCTATTCACACACACATACACACGTACGGCTAGCATAAAACACCAGCAGAACATCCATAACATTGAAAACATTTAAGCATTGAAATTTCATAGATTGTGCACTCGAAATTGAATCAAATGAAGTAAATACACGTAGGAAGATAGAGGGAAAGGAGAGATAGAGAGAGAGAACAAAATCATTGATTTGTGCATTTTCTAGTTGGATCTTTCTTATTAGACTTATTCGCCCATTTTACTCAAATACAAATAATAACACAGATGAGAAGAAAACAACAACTCATGCATTTCGCTAACAGCAATGACATTGGATATTTGAAAATTGCTTTTCAATTCGAATTGCCAAACATTTAAGCCAAAACAAAAGCAAACACACTGTAAAACTTTGTTACGAAGCAAATATAATGTTTTGTTTCATATATTTTTACAGAAAAAAATTGAGGCCGAAAATGTTTCCGAAAGCATATAGTGAATTGATTCGCAAGTAGCAACTGTCATTCGTTTGATATAGAATACTATATCTATACCTATATGTGTTATAAAGGTATGTATAAAGCTATGCCACATATAACGCCGATTCTGGTTGTTTTCCGCTTCGGTGCCTTGATGAACTGCAGCTTGTTCGTCGAATAAAAATGGTATTTTTTTCTTCTCTTCTTACTTCTTTCATTGTATTTTTATTGTATGTCAAGACTTGGAACGCCTTTGACGCCAATTCGTAAATGTACAACGGCAGAAAAACTTTTTTGTTAAAATCATTGTGACGTGACAACACATAAGAAACACTTGATATCGATTTTTTATTTCTGCTTCTCATTCTGAAGAGAATAATAACGTCGAGTGCCAAGTTTTCGTTACATTTTTATCTCCAAAGAAACAATGTAGCCGCAACGATTAGTGAACTTTCAAACATCCTTCAAATGAAACAAACTACATACGAAAAATATGCACGATACCATTTAGATTTTCATCGAAAACATTCAAAGCATATAAGCTTTACACATCATATCAGCCTGAGTTAATGTCATGAAATATGAAAATGACAGCATTTTCCAGTACATGGCTTATTGAACGAACATCGAGAAATGTCAATCGCAATACGTATCAAATAGTGTAATAGTAAATGGATAGAAAGAGAAAGAGAGAGAGAGCGAACATTAAAAACAAATAAGTAAAAAATGTGTAGAATCGCGCACATAACGAGAAAAACCAGCGCATGGTGAATACAGAGAGAAACAGAGTGTAGATTTTGAAATTGTCGTGAGAAACACCGAAAAAGTGCACACAAAACGCGAATGACAGCAGCGACCACTTATATATATATATATATATATATATATATATACAACAAAAATATATAATATATCAACGCGATTGTGATGTAGATACTAGTCGATATATGCATATATACGAAAATGAACACACAAAAGCCAACAAGAAATCATTTAACATCAGCAGCAGCAACAACAGCAACCAAATTTACAATTAAAGCCACTGAATGCAAGACATTCATTAATTTGTATGTACCTAAAACGCACAATTGTTTCTTCACTTCTCGCTCTTTTCGGCGTTTTTTTTTTTTTCATTCGTTGTTGCTTTGTTCTTCTTCAACTATTACATTTTCTTCAATTCGAAATTGAATAAGCACACTTTTATATGCGGGATACAATAATAAATTAAATGCACTACACAAATTTTCATCTTTTCTTCATTCAATTTGGATCAATGGAAAAACGATACACACCGTTTTCGTATATGCGTTTATTGGGTTCACTGCCTAGCGGACCGAATTGTACTAACCTCCAATGTGAATGTTTTCAAATGCCGAAGCAATATATAAATTTTTTTCTTTCCCGATTTGTGTGTGAAAATTCTCGATGTTGCCTTATTGTTGTCACTTTGCTACCCAATTCGGTCGGTGTGTATGGTGTATTACACTGTCAATGTGTGTGAGTCGGTATGTGCGCAAACGAACCATATGTGTGCTATTATTCGAATGGGATACAAGTGTGTGTTCGTATTTAGTTTCTGTGTCGATGTATTTGTATCACATCGTCTTTCATGTGAACATATATCCTCGTGTGTCTGTGTCAAAATGAATATATTTTGATGATTGTGTCGTACACAAACGTTGAATACACACGAAACCAAAACATATGAGCGTTTGTATTTGTGAGTGTTTGCATACCGCGCGCACATACACATCTACACTTGGTGCGATTTTATTGTTTGCGTATTGCTCACATCGAAATGTACGGCTGTATTTAATTGTGTTCTACGCGATGAGCGTTGAATTTTCAACGATTTTGATGTTCGGAGATGTTCGGCTATGCACACAATTTACATGTGTATTGTTTTGATTTTATATTCAGTAATTTATACGCGAACGCATACACACATACATTCGCTTGTTCGCGCATTCCCCGTTGTTCATGTTGTTGTTCGCGTACAAATTTTCGTTTAAATTTCGGCTCACACTACATACACAAAAAAGAAAGAAAAATGAATAAATATTATAAAGTCGTCTTTGTACGGCCGCAAACAATAGTTTTGAACTGGCATTTCGATGCAAGGTTTCCAATACACTTGCAAATGATACATCATGAAGTAATTTTTTTTTTCCTCTGAACTATACAATTACGATTCCAATTCTGGATGTGTAGTTGTCTATTTTTTTATTCTTTTTCTTTTTTTGCTTTCACAATATTCAATTTTTTTTGTTTGTCTTTGTGTAATTTTTCATTATAGACATTCTATAACATAAATATACACTCACATCAATACATTTATGTTCGATCGTTCTAGAAAAAAGTAAATTTATGATTTCTTTCCTCTGAATATGGCTATGGTTTTGTTTTAGGTTAATAAAACTAAAGCGTCCATTGAAATTGAATGCTTACTTCGATGAAACCCATAACTCAGATTATTGCGCGTTTTCAATTAAATTTATATATATGAAGTAGTGATAAATTATTTGGAACTAAATTTTCTACATCATAGCATTTATTCATATACGAAATCCAAGCCACATTTGCTGCTCTCTCATAATTAATTGCAAATGTTTTTCGAAACAAATACATTCATTTGATGATTTGCAATTAAGCGTGGCTAGCTAAGTAGTGATCACTACTTCATGAACATGGTTTGTGTTCGTTTTGCTATTACTTGCCCAAGAGACTTAAGATTTCATTAAAAATTCATTAAAACATTGTCATGGAATTTTCCAGAACTCGTTTCAGATGGCCTTTTAATGTAATTATTCCGTATTTTGGATTTAATGACTAGGTTTTTTCTCTTTCTGCTCAACCACCCCGATTGCGTTGCGTAGTAAATATCGAGTGGGGGAAAAAGGAAGTAGGGAAATATACCCTCAAAAAAAATCGAATCATATCTTTGAAAAATCCTAGCATCACAGCAAAATAAGAATGTTACCGAATGGCAAATGCCTATACTCTATCTGAAAATGAATGCATAAAAAACCAACAATTTTACGTTGATAAAAGAAAAAAACAACAACGCATGGAGGGGAATTGTTTTCTCTGTGATGCGTTGACTGCACCTATAAATTGGCTCTCACTCTCTTTGAGTCTCTCCCACCTCTTGCGGCTCTCTTACTTCGCATACGAATTTCCATTTGTTTTCATGTTGTATGTGCATCGCAGATGACCACGCCCATTCGTGCGGCGCAATCAAATTAGAGATCCTTCTATACGAACAGGCACACGAGCCAGACAAGCAAACAGGAAATGCAGCCACACACAATCAACCGATAGCACACGAAGAGACGAAAAACTATACCAATTGCTAAAATCCAGATATGATATATGAGAAAATGTTATGAATAATGTCAGAACCATGTCATAAAATCACATTAACAACCACGAAGTGTCTTGGACGCTTTTTTTATAACAGAAATATATCGATTGAACAATGCACACAAAAGCACATAAAACTACTCTCATCAAATATCAATTAAGAAAATCTCCGTTATATCTATATTAATGGTATGGAATTAAAAATTTAATGCATATGCGTATACAACAGTTTTATTGCCAATTTTTTTAAATGGTGTTTCCGTTCAATTTTACATGAATGAGATATTGACTCACTCATTGATCTTTATCACACATCAACGACAATCTTTCTTCCGCACAACCACAAAAATAATACATAATATTTGTAAAAAAAAATTATGAGGAACTGATGTTAGTCTTTATCATAACGGTCTCTTTTCGATACATTCCGCTTGGCATTACAACGATAGAACAAAATGAGCGGACACAAGTTATAAAAAAACAACACACATGAGTTTTTGGTACTAAAAAGTTTTGTTACAGTTTTTAAACAGTTTAAGTAATATATTTCTTCAAATTTTTATTTTCGTACTTCATAGCGATATTTATTTCCATTGGTCCTTAAGTATCCTTAGTAAACTTTCAATCAGATCTTTTTTTCTAAAAATTTCATGAAAGTCGACTTTTGTGATCACAAAATATACAATGAAATAACCAGTTTCTTTATTATCACGTGAAGAGATGTACTTCATTCGCTAAGGAGATTGAAAGTGTTTTTTTAGAATAGAAATCATTCGTACGAAAACTCGCTCTTTTTCTCTACAATATTTTACTATAAGTGATTCCATTTATCCAATGCGCATTTGAATCTCAAAAACAGCATATCACTCTTTTTTTTGTTGTTGGCTCGACCAGTTCAGGACTTTTCACCAACCAAAAAAACCAACCATTCCAAATCGTACAATAGAATTTCTTTTCATTTAAATCTACCACATATGGCAATCTGAAAATATGCGTAATTCATTGTTTCGGCGCATCAAAAAAATAATACTGAATACGTAACACTTTTGACCTTGACTAAACAATGAGCTTGTAATCGGCTAAAGAATACAATGTCTGCTCATACAATGTACACATTACACGTACTTTTTAGTATTTATTTATTTCGCTGCTAAGAACGATTTTTTGTGCTTTCGAATAATAAAAACATTCTCTGGTATCGTAAAATGCATATCGCGCTCGTTTGTTCTTAAACCACAAAGATAAAATAAAGGTATATATGTAAATAAAGGCATATGTCTGTTTTTTTAAAAATTCTCTTTTAATGATTTTAACCGCAGTTTTACAAGAATCATCCTTCTCTTGTCGGACAATAAAATAAATAAATGAAGAACGCCGTTTTAGACTAATTTCGAGATAGATAAGAAGAGACAAGATACCAGTAAGATATCATTTCAAGTGGCAAAATATTTGGCTATGTAATATTTTATTACCTGTAATGCTGATAATCTCTTAATTCTTTGTTTATTTGGGCGCTGGGGTCAAAAATTCACTGCGACATTTCGGTTGAATGGAACAAAAGATTGAAAAAATGCATTTAAACGCAAAAGCGATTTCATCACAAATTTGATAACAGATGAAATCGGAATTGTCATTCAATAATAACCAAGTAAAACATCTGAGCATATGGAACATTTTTTAACAATTGTTAACCGAGAAAAGTGTGTCTAATTTTCGTCATAAAGCGAACTCTGTACGCACATTGTGTAATGGATTTCTTTTTCTTCGATACTTTTACGTAATAGACAACCTATTTTTGGAAATATGGTTGAAGAAGAAAATGTTTTTTTTTTGTATTTAAGAATGATATTTTGAAAATGGCAGGTTTGAATGTGAATTCTGTATAATTAAGTTTCAAAAATGAACTTTGGGATGGCTGTTTCAATTTGCCTGAATTTCCGGAATGTTGAGTCAGTAGGAAGTAGACAATATTCATTAGATCATTTATCATTTCCGCAAGCGAAAGGGTAAGATTCGAATTGAACTTATATAGCAGTACATTGAAAATACATTCAGGATTAAATCGAATGACATTTGCTCAATAGAAATAATCAATTATAATTCCTATAAATCAAATGATTTAATTAGAATTCGTTAATGCTGCAACAAAAATTATCATAATTTCCCATTTAACATGTTAAAAAGTCAAAAAGACTATATAATTCGTATGCTTAGTAGTTTAAAGTGTGTTTTTCGTTAGAAAATGCTGATTTCTAACGAATTGTAGAAAAAATTTAATTACAAAATATTTGTTAAACCTAAATTCTAATGAATACACGTGCGAATATCAATTGTTTTTTCACAAGTGTCGCAGCAGAAGTCTGGTCAATAAATTTGCTGTGAGAAAATTAACAAATGAAATTACATTCACAACCAAGAATACATCAGAGATCAATTTACTGCGTTTTAGTGTGTCGCAAATAAATAACCGGGCTGAAAAAAGAAGATCGTAAAATATTTTAAATTCAAATTTTTACATAAAATCTAGTTGACAGAAAAAAATGCGGAAACAATTCAAAGCCGGTATATCATTCGCACATTGTAAATATGGATTGAAATAAATAAAAAGCAGCGCATATGTTTCGCTTATATAATTTGTTAATTGTGCTTTTTTTCACCTAGTCAAACGTATGGGTGGCTTTGTACTTTGTATTTCAAAAGTGCTAATTTCGAAGGGTCAACGACTTTCGGAACAACCACACTATCATTCGCAATACAACGGAACAGTACAATCAATTATTCCATACTTCTTTGTGCACAATCAGAGCAATTGCTATTGAAACGCCCAAAGTTATGCAATTAAAATTCAATTTTGTTCAAATGTAATGCTCGTTAATGTGAACGAGTATGGTGTGCTGGTTCGAGTAGGTTTCTTCAGAAATTGGCCAATTTTGATAAAAAAAACAATCACCGTTTAATGTGAAGTCATCAATATTTTTCTTTATTTTCAATAAAATTCAATCCATAATCATGTTTTATTTCGATTCATCGTAAATGGTGCAAGCAAAATAGTTTCTCTTATTCTACATATTAATACAATCACTGTTTTATCAACAATATAAAGCTTTTATCATGTTACTTTATACATTTTGAAGCAAAATTTCAATTAAATACAATTGTCGCACATGGTCGGATGCGATTGATTTTGCATCATCTGCATGATCTTATAAATTAATGTTAAAAGTTTATAAATTTAAAGTACTCTTTTGTACGAGATTTAATTTTAGTTTTGTTTTTGAATATCGATCACAAAATTAGGCCCCTTGAGTTTGTGAGAAGAAAATGCTTTGATTTACAGCAAATGCACGTATATCATTTGCTTTGTGCGAGTGAATCTTTCAACGAGCAACAAAAAAAATGTGTATGCTATGCTATGTTTGTGCTTTACGAATTTGGTTCAATGTAAGATATTCGATTGATTCCGTCGCCTTTTGAATTTGTTAATTGTTCGATCAAAGCCTCTGCATCGACAGCACCGCCGGTTTGTTGACTCACCGATCGTGCAATTTTCTGTTTTTGTCGCTCTAATCGTTCCTTTTCACGCGCCAATCGTAATTGTTCAAAATCATCTTCGGTGGTGTTCAAATCTGGTGTTTTCCTTGTGCAATCAACATCTTCTTCAGTAGCTATATTCAAAACAAAAAAAAATGTTGTTTAATAAAATCGATAATTTTGAGAGAGAAAAGGTCTTGTTTTAATATACCGTCTTTGTTGGCTTCATCGATGCTGTCTTTGAATTCAACGGCTTTGTCCACTTTGATGCTTGGCGTTTGTAAATGGATCATATTCTCTTCGGGCGCTGATGAACTGAACACAGCATTATTTGGAAATAAATATGGTTGATGCTCTGGTTGCATGACTGATTGAACGTATTCATAGCTGTTGCTATGATGTGAATTTGATGTGACTGGCACTGGTATTGGTGCACTTCTTGTCGGCAGTTTTTCATTACTCGATGCAAACAGGCTTTGAGCAGTTGGTCGTTTTTCATGTCCACGATTCGATTGTATTGTTAATTGTTCATCAACTTCTTCGATCACTTGGTCAGCAATTCGCATTGTTCCCTGTGGAATGTGCGGATATTTTGGTCCCGCTAAACTTACTGAACTAGATGATTGATTGAGTGTTGGTGTTGGCAAAGAACCTGTATAATAGAAATGAGAATGAGATTGGCTCACATTTTTTTCAAATTTTAATGTGTACCTTCAGGTGTAATTGGGGTGCGGGGATCCTCACGACTGAAGAACCGACGTAGAACATTGGTAACGGTATTAACTCGCGGAACACTTCCAACTGTACTTTGAATGCTATTTGTTGAGCCCAAGCGATTTCTGGACATTCGGCGGTCGTGAACGGTAAAATGAATACCACTTGCATTGTCATCCGCCTGGAATAAGGATTCGTTTTCATTAGTTTTCTTCTTTCTTCGATCAAGTCCGAGCAATTTACATAGTGTGTATCAGTGTGTCTAAATATAAATATCCCAAAACCAAAATAAAAACGCGGTAAAATAATAATATAATAGTGCTACCGATCAATAATCTAAAACTACTTTTTAGAGTCAGAAGAATGCATTTTTGCAGTGAACGTCACGAGTTTCGAAGATACGTGAAAAATTGATGGAATCGTGCTGATACTAGAATTAAAGTTGCATTCAATCTTAGTGTGATTCCAATTTTAAAATACCTAAAACCATACAAAACTCATGATGAGCTCCACCTTTTCAGGTTTAAAGTTTATAAAGAAAGGATTTAAAATTAACTACAGATATTCAACATGCAAAAGCAAAAAGCAAATAAAATCCAGTCATTTTGCCAGTAGTGTCTAAAATCGTGCAATAAGCAAATGAATTCAAAGTTCATCCTAACCTCGATATCGATTTCGGGAAACTTATAATTATTTATTGACAATGCGCTTTTACCGACCATTTCATCGACTTTTGCGCTTGACGAGAGACCAGTAAACATCGCCGACGTAAACACTCGTTTCGGCACTTCGATATTTGCTGTGGACGGTTGTGGATGTTGTTCACGAAGATTCTCTTCCGTATACGGTAGATCGTCGGAGGGTAAGATTGTGTCCCAATATTGATCTTTTATGAGTTCAGGATGCTCGTGATGCATTTCATCGACAATCATATAAGATACCTGTAGATTTCTATCAATGATCCAGTTCACCTGAGAGAAGTCCAAGAGAAAGATATTTATATGGAAAATTTATAAAAGAAAAATGTGCACATACTTCGAAATCGTCGTCATCTTCACCGAATGGATTGATCAGTGACTCGGCCACCTTCAGCCATCCCATATAGAAGAAAAATTGAAGCATCGTAAAAATGGGAAAATACAAATCGATTCGATTAAGTACTCCATCTGAAACGGTCTTATTTTCAAACCATTGTGAACCCATTATTGATGTTAAACAGAACGAATAAACGGCGAGCGTTACGACCTGCGTGTATACCAAAGGAATACTAATCGTATCATATGCAATCAAAATTCCAGTTTGACCACGGAATTTATTCAGTTCATCGATCAACGTTTTCACAGCGAAATCATCGCGAATTCGTCCCTCTTTGCGGGCCCGAGTTATAATCGAAGAAGCCCATACAATTGGCATCCAATGTTTTGAATACTTTGTGAATTTTGAATTGAAGGATTCCATGATGAACTTTTCATTTTCCTCAAGGAGTCCTACGTGGAGATACAAGATACAATTTGAAAAGATCATTTGTTTGACTCATTACGTATTATTATTTACCTGCTTCAACCAAATGTTGGAGCGATGGGAATCGCTTTTTCACTTTCGGTGATACATTTGATAAAACCATCGTCAAACATAGGCACACATATCGCATAATAATCCGTCGCATAAGACGACCTCGTTCATCCTGTAAATGAATAAAGCACAAGTATAAGATTCAAGTGAATTTTTGCGAATTAAATTTAAAGTGTAAAATATTCGAATTTCTTATGAGATGACGATTTTAAATTTTGCATATTTCGTCAAGTAAAATTGACCATCTTTTGGTCTTTTACACATTCAATTTGGTGGAAATTATTTGTTGGAATAAGGCACGACTAATCCAATAAATTTAACGATCCGTTTATGTATTTTGTTTTATTGAAGCTGTTAATAATTGTGAGCAAGACTGACCGGCACCAATACAATTACATTGCTGGCTAGACAAAATGTGTGCGCCATTAAATTGTCGCTGAGAAACGCTTTTTTCTGTATTATTTTGTAAATGTAAGAAATTCGTAAGAAAATTCTACAGTCAAAATCAAATAAAATTGTTTGTATTTTTAATTTTCGTTTTAAAGCAAAACAACAAATACGATTTATTATCAGCCAAAGGCAATTTGGAATGAATGGTTTTCATTTTATATTTTGAATTATATGCAATAATACTTATTAAGTCTGAGAGAAATAACAGGGCCACAAGACTCAATTTTCACTATGCCACGTTAATTACATTGTATCGGTGACAATAAAATGTGTGCGATAATTATACGTTATTTTTTTGTAATATTCAATAATTTCATGATAATAGCCGCAGCCGCTTACCTGACCGTGAATGTTTGCGCTTACGAATACTGCAAATGTGTCAGGCCATGGGATCGACGTCTGGTGGAAAAATGAAATTTTCAAAAATCAAATATTTCGATTAAGATAAAAAAAAACGTTTAAGCAGATATTGGAACATTATCTACAGATATTTCGAAAATAGTGGCTAATTGGTTTTGTGACAAATTGAAGGTTTGTGCGTGTCCGTATCTGTCCGTTGCCATCTCTACTGACTCTTATTAAAGTCACAACTGAATTTCTGAATTTATTGTAGTATTTGCGAAATATCTTTAGATATACACTATATCCATTGTTGAAGACAATGTTTGCAATTTTAAATGAATTTTATCTGTTTTTGAACTCATTGTTGATAACTCACATATTGAGTCCACCAACGCGTCATAACAATCGTCACATAAAAACCTAGCACAAATGATAATGGAATCAAGTTGCTATATGTGCTACAATACTTTACAATGTCTTCGAAAATTCTGCAAATAAATCAATTTAATGGTATTTATTTAAATCAATGTGATGCAAACAATTGAACTTTACCTCTTTTGATCTTCGTCTAATGCTGTACGGTAGATTATGTTTAATGTGTAGTATAAAAATAGAAAACATACTAGATCTAACCAAACTAATTTGTAAATGCTTCCACGCCATCTGAAATATACACAAAATATTAAATTAGCATAAGAATTAACAGCTAAACTGAACATTTATATCAATTTGAATATCATTACAGTTAAATTATCATTGTTGAGTCAATTGAGTGAACGAGTGCCAGTTCATGCCGAATAAGATTCAATAGTCAAAATCCGATTGAATGTAAACAAAAACTCATTGCTAAGGATGAGAATAAATTTTGGCTTTTGAATAATAACGCATGTAAATCTTTGTTAACATATTGATTTGTTCAGCTTTGTTTAATGAGTTCAGGTCATCCTTGATATTTATGTTGAACTTTACACATGCATGTCATATTTTCAGATAAGACATTTGAGTCAGTTTTTACATCTCTTTAAATGCATTTCAGTTCGAAGTCATTAAAAAATGGAGTAAACTTTAATCTATATCAAAACGGAAGTCCGCTGATATTGCCTTCAATGTTATGACAATCGATGTTTACGTTGTTTGTTTTCATCAAAGTTATAGATTAGAAAAAAATGTATTTCATTGAAATAAAATATCTAAATTATTAGACGAAATATTGGGCTTTCTCGCCATTTAAAAAAATTACAATTATTATTATTTAAACTAACATATAAATCGTTGCATAAATCTTCGGAATAAATTCAGACGTTAAAGGGCCATTGTCTTCGATTTTTCTCAGTATGCGACGAACCTTCGAAATTATGTTCTGGAGAATCGATCTGTCGATTTCTATCAACTTACTCTCAATCCATCCAACCAATTGTTGCACGTTTCAAATATTTTGGATCCAAATCAAAAATGGTAGAAATTTGTGCCACCCAACATAAAGAGTGACAACCATAATGAAGTTGCTGCGTTGTCCAGCTGTCATTGTCGTCGTGCTTTGGAAAAATATCAGGAGAAAAACTTAAAAACGAGCAAGAGAGACTGGTAATTTTGACGAATACAATGTCATCACGGATTCGTTGCCATAAATAGCAATAGCCTAATTGCATGTTCGCACCTTTAAATAATTTCAGTTTTTAAGATGTGGAAAAATGTGTATCCCAATTATACATGCATGCAATGATGCATGTAAATTAACTTTGATGCATTTTAACATCGATTTGTTGCGCCTGTAGAAAAATTATCGAATAGAACATAAAATTATAGAGCGCTTCAAATGACTCGAATCCTGTGTAATACTGCTAACAATTTGCAAACCACAATCAAGGTTGAATCATTGAGAGGAGGGAGAGAGAAAAAAACAATTGCTGGCTTCAATCTTATATGCAAAATTATAATCTTTGGTATGAGATACGGGAATGTAATTGCAGTCGCAAATAAATTGCATGCTTGGCAGACAGAACAAAAATTTTCACGCTTTGCGTTTTGCCGAATGAACGAAAGAAAGAAAGAAAGAGAAAAATACTAAATTCAAATAGAACATAAATGACGTGATTATATTGTCATTTTGTTGGCAATTGCTTCAAAATCTTACTTTAGATTGGGCTATAAATGCGATAGAGATGAACAAATACATCAAAAATTGAATCGTTGCGGCGAAACAGTAGCTCTTATTTTTCTCCAAATAATACTGCAACATGAAGTTTTTTTCACACGGTTTATTTGTTGTAATACAACAAATAAACTATTCATAAAAAACTTTATGTTGCATTATTATTTGGAGAAGAATAAGAGCTACTGTTTCGCCGCAACGATTCAATTCATTCCGCATGTACAACGAAAAATCTATTCAAAAGATCATGCATGATAGTTGTGATGACATTACTCATTTTCTCTGATCAATGCTTGGAAAAAATGTCTGGAATGTCGACTCGACATATTTTGCGCTTTGTTTTCAGTATTTCATGGAAAATTCATATTCTGAATCATACAGTTCGGTGAATATTTATATGTTACAATTCCTTATATCAAAAGATTGTGATAAGATAATAATAATAAATGAATCATTGCGTAGTTTTGCGAAATAAAAAGCGAAAGATGTGCGCATGTACGTTTTATTTTGACGTTAATATGTGAATTATGTGCTGATCGCAATTTTATTTCAACCCATGTGACTTGATGATGTAGATCACCAAACAAACAAAAGACAAAAAAAACAATTGAAAGGTAAATATAAGAAACTGTATAAATGAGTGGAGACTGTATATAAGGAACTTATTGACACGTTGGACAAGTGTCCATTGTTTTTTCCTTTCTTGATATCTAATGCAATTGAAGGTAAAGTTCAAAAGATTTCTGTCCGCACTTGACGCAATTTATTCACGTTGAGTTTATTGAAGTTCTATACACTAAAAAAACAGCGCTTTACTGCTGTCAATATGACATCATAGGACATATGTTTTATTAATGATGATTAATTCATATACGGTTCTCTTTGCACACTCTCAACAGCGATCTTGACAAAGAATAACTCTTTTTTTTGAGTGAAACAATCTGATAAAACATTGGCTCGTGTAAAACCGGAATAAAATCGTATTGCAGAAATTCATCATAAAAAAACGAAAAAAAACCGGTTTAAAAACATTTAAATTGACATTTTCCTGAACTTTTTTTCTTGAGCGAAAAAACAAACATCCAGATTCTATTAATTGACTCAATTGACTTTGGTTCATTCACACTCAGAATATATGAGATCGATTGACTAGTTTGTAACGATTATAAAATGTTTAAAGAATCAAGTTTCAATGTTACCCCACATTGTGCAGTCACCGCCGCAGTTGATTTACAGGTATAATTAACGCCTTTTTGTTTATTTAAGAAATGCTAATTGAAAAATGCTTGCAAAAAAAGTTTCGGATTTTTTTCTTTGGTAAAATACATGCGAATTTTAGACAAACAATTTATCGATGAAATTCAATCGAACATTTCACACAAACTTTTTTTGGATTAACGCGCTTATTGAAGTGTAAACATGCTCAATGTGATCGGAGTAAAACGATTGCTTATTTATTGCACTGCCGGAATGCCGGCCGGTAAACTGAAAGCATTGAAACTTTGATCTTTAAGTTAACAAAAAATTCCAGTAGTTTTACGATCATGCAACTAAGCTTGATCATGCTTTGTTGAGATTCTTGATCATTTACAGATTTCATATATGAAATGCACGGAGTGTGACAGAACAATTAGATACCAATCTCTCAAAAATGATAGAACTTCCATTGAATTTTTCATGGAAAATCGTTGCTCGACATTTTAAGGCCAAGCATTTATTTGCATTTTATCCCGAAACAATTGGGTCTCCGTTCAAAACAAATCTATCCATCACACTATCTTTCATACTCGTGCCGATAAAATAGCGTAATCTTATCGAGTACAGCGTACCTTCGGTGCCAAAATCGTCTACCTTGAGAGAGGCGAATGCCCTATTTTTTCGATCGAATAAACAGACGAAAAAACTAATACACCGAACTTAAACAGTTTCATACACAATTACACTGGAGAACAACACAATGATGATTCATTCTATTTCCAGTGAATTTTTGTGTTCAGAATTTACATATGATTCATGGATAAATTTACCTGAAGAGTAATTTTAAAAAGCATCCGAATCCCCTACATGTCGCCACTTCAGCTGTATATGTTACTGTCATTTTGTATGATTCTTGATTTGTTTTATGTCGCTTCAAACACTCACTAACTCAGCGGCTATCACTTGTTTGTAAAAAAAAATAATTTGCTCTCTCTCTCTCTTGTTTCACTTTTGGTTTCACATAAATTCAGCTAAAGCCAACTTTTTCGTCAACACTAAACTTTTCATCGATATTTTTAGTTATTTTCTTTTCGTTCAGTGAATAATATATGTACAATTTATTTTAAATGTGCGTATATCATAAAATTTGTTGTGTGTCGCCGTAATCTTAATGTGTGCACCGCGGTTTTCTTTATACAACCAAGGTTATTCATTGATTAAATAAAACCGTTTTATTTGCCGCTGTTTTACTTATTTTATTTGCCGTTGCTGTCATCACATGTTGTACACGAAAATTTTAATTGCATAATTGTTGAGCATACTCTCTCTATCTCTCGCTGACTCTGTGTGTGTGTTTGTCTCCCTCGATTACGTACACATATAATAAATAATTATTATCTATCGTTGTTATTATACTACTCGATCAAACAACATCGGAAGCGAACCAGCGTTGAATCGCATGTCATGAAATCAAAAAATGAAACAGAAAGAAAATATGAAATAAAAAATCCAATTAAAGAATCGGCTTTTCAGAAATGAGTATGTTGTTATTATCATACAATATAAATAAATACCACAGATAATTATATGAAGTGCATTTTTTACAATTTATCTTTTCATATTGAATGTGAGAGGAAGAAAAAAGTCATTTGTTCATGCCGCAGCAAATGATGGTGGACCCTAAACGACATTGGAATATGTATCAAACAAGCTCATTGTTTTCTGAGCCATTTTTATACATGCAATGATTGTATTGCAAAGTCCTTGAATGAAAATTTCAACGAAAAGAACACTTTGTATTTTTACATTCCAAGGCGTGGTGAAATGGAGAAATAGTGTTAAAAAAATTCCCCAGAATGACTCAGAAGAAAACAAACATAGTTATTATCACGTCGTTAAATGTTTAAAAACCAAGACATTCTTTACAAACGACTCGATTGTGTATTCAATCCGTAATGAGATTGCCTCAAATGAATTATCGCCGTTGACCCAAAACAAGAATCGAGTCATTTTGTCTACTTTATAGTCGCTGTCCATTTATTGACGCAATATTCAAATAAACTGGCAAAATATGATTCATTTGTCTGATATACAAAGGTCCCATGTGATGCAATACATAAGCACATACATTTGCGTTTCCGCATCGTGTTGTCGCATCGGTAAACATGCAGCAAAATTCATATGCACCATACATGAACATACATATAGTCAGCAAGCAAGCGCCTCGTGAAAGGTGAACAAAACGATAATAATCGAATTGTGCATGCATGTATCGTTGATCGAAAAAAAAGAAAAACAAATCGAAAGTGGCAATAAATCGAGCACATTCAACCTATCCTATATGAATGAATGTGCATTTATGTTTATAACTATCTCGAATTGGTGGCCTGGGATGGATAAAATATTGCACAAAGGCGCAAAGACCTGAATTCATGAAAATTGTGTCATCGCAATGAAAAATTGTTTGAATAATTTAAACGTAAATATTGATTTTATTCGGCATTACGGTAGATTTTAGAATTGAAATATGCACAATGCCTAATACCTCTGCAAACGAACACATAAAAAATTAATCAACATTCACTACACGTTCAATATGAATCTAGCACATAATTCGAAATTATTATTCTATCTATTGCGATGATTTGAATTGGGTTCAATAAAGTTTATAATACACAAACACAGATCTATGTTCAAATAAAATTCATTTGCTATTACTCTTACAGCGCGTTTATCATTCAAAAAAAAAAAAGCCCTACCAAAACTCGCTAATTTTTATGTAAAAACAATTGTTATCAAGTCAGTCATTTAGCTTCATGTTATTTTCAAATAGAAGCACGAAATTATGAATATAGATAATTGAATCGTTAATTTTTCTGGATCGGCAACACAATAAGTTACGCATTTTTTTCGAATGGTTTTTATCGCATCGGATTATCATAGTCATAAAGTAACAATTTAATTTAATATGCGCACAAAATTACGCTGTTTGCTGTGTGTGTGTGTGTGTGTATTATTCTTTTTTGTGTGAATATTTGGAATCTGTTTTTTTCTCTACAGTGCAATAGAACCACCAAAATTGAAATAAGAAACAACAAAAAACAAAACAGACAAAAATGAACGAACAAAGAATGGAATCGAAAACTAGCGAACCAATGTGTTTCAACAAATATTTTATCGCTGATACTAGCTGTTTGCATATAATTTTACAGATTTTTAAAACAAAAAGCACTTCATTGTTTGACCACCTTTGTTTGCTTTGCTATTATTTTGTAGAACTATGTAGTTAAATCGATTTACAAGAAATGGCTCTTACTTAACACAAAAAGGCACTTAATTTTAGGCAGTGAAGAATGAAAAACAAAACTCTGTTTTTCGATCAGATTATATTGAATGCACTTTGACTTTTTCAGTCAAAAAGTCGGCTCCGATTTTATGTTCTCATTACAACAAAATCACTCAAGAAGAACGAAAAAAAAATTTGAACAACTGAAGCGACTATATGAATTATACTAAATTCACTTCATATATGTACTACACACACAGAGTTTGTGTATCGCACAAAGCACGGCGTCTGTAAGCAACGACTATTTTGCAAATACTGAAATCTGTTCCGTATGATGCCCACTCTATATATCGCCGTTTAAAGATACACTGCATACGGATCGCACCACGTTTGACAACAAATTTCAGTTTAAACGCTGTTTCACACGTTTATGTATTTACAGTGTATGGCGTACTGATCGTATCGTTCTGTAGCACTTAAGATTGTATGCATTACATATGCCGAATACAAACAACAGCAACGGATGAATGAATGAAAACAACAGTCGAATTTGTTTTGAAAACACATATTTTTTAAATGGAATTTGTTCAATTTTTTTAAATGATTCAGTGTTTTTGGTAATTATTCATCTTCACATTCCATTTTAGAATTGATTTCATTCAGATTTTTCATATTTGCGTTGAGTTTTATCGTTGTACGAAGAAAGTACACAATAAAACACGTTTTATTGTATTATATTTTCAATTGTACGCCATATGACTGGAGTCAATAAATGCGAGCTCTGTACTGCGGAATGCATGCATGCATCTATACGCAGTGACGCGTCTACTGCATTGCGTTTCTTTTATTTGTTCGTAAACATACAACAAAATTGTTTCACACAGACACAAAACAAAAAGTTTTACCGAATAAAATTCGATCATTTTGAAATAAAAACAATAAAAATGTGAACTTTTGATATTTTATATGCAACAGGTTTTATTAATCACCACTTTTTTTGAAACTTGCACCGAAAGAACACAAGACATAGAAGAAGAATACACCACCGAAAACGAAGACATGAGACCGAGTAAATAACAACATTGGTGACATTGGTTTGTCAGTTAACATTTGACAGTGGTGAATTCAGACATTTGACATTCGGATGCGGAGATTTGTCAAATTTCGTCAGTTCGAACAAAATATTCAACATAATTCTGTTTTGATAAAAATCATGTTATGAATCGAAACAAAATACATGTACTGGTTTCTTTTTGAACTGGTTGGGTTTTGAACCGTTTGATTTGTTACTGCTTTTGATTTTTAATGATTATTTGAAAATTACATATGACCGTCACCCAAAAAGCCGCTTTACAATTTGCATATAAAACTTCCTTAATCAGAACATTTCCAATCCAATCTTTAAAAAAATGTATGCTGCAATAAAATGTCATCGTAATGAAACCATAAATGAATAAAAATGCAGAGATTTTTTTTTCGATTTTTTTTTTTTTGTTGTGTTTCAATCTATATAATTTTATTTCAAAAAACGTTTTTATTCCTGTGTTGTTTTCTTTAGTATTTGTCTTTTTTTTTACCTTTTATTTAAGTCAATCAATCGATTTGCTGTTGTTACATTGAATTTCATTGTTTTCATTTTTTTGTTTAGTATTTGTTCTTATTCAATTCAAGTGGAAAATGTTTGTGTGTTGATGTTTCCGTTTCCGTGTTCTTAATAATTTATGCAAAAAAATTGTTTTATTATGTCGATTCGTTTGCAAATGTATGTGTCTTTTTATGTTGACGGTCGTTATATTATCGAATGGGTCACGATGAACATGCAACATGATGTTTGTTCTTCGCAAATGCATGAATATAGCCATAAGAGTTTTGTTTTTTTGAATGTCGATTCGAAATTAACGTTACATTAGAAAATGTAGTTTGGTTCTTGTTTAATGTGGTGTTATTGAGTTGCTGCTGTATGATGTTATAAAAAATTAGTTGCTGTTCGAATGATGATTATTTTTAATGATTATTTCAGCTGTTATAGTGTTTCGTATTCGCGAGGATGTTTGAATTTGATTTTATTGCGATCGATTTGAAATGTAGCGTTACTTATACATCAAATGTTTGTTACTAATGCGTACATTGAAACGAATTCCTCACTCAATTGTGATGATCTCGTGAGTGTGTGTTTTTAGCAAAAATGAGAATAAAATAATAAACTTAAAGTTAATAAGGGAGCGCGATTGCCGTCGAAAGGTTGCAATTGTCGAAATTTTAATTAAATTTATTATCAAATTTTAAAACAAAAAAGAACATAAAATTAACATCAATTTCATCGGGGCAAACACTGGACTGAAAAACCAAAACGTCAATGAAAATAAAAACCAAAAATTAATTGTCTAAAAATAAAAAATAGTAATAATAATTTTGATCACAATAATAAATGGAATGAAATAATTTCGAATCACAAAAACAATGAAATGTGTTTTTTTGTTTTAAATAAACGCGACAGAGCTGCCCTTATGAGTGAAATTATATTAATAACATTTCACACAATTTTATTAGTCACTGGGTGAGATTTTTTTGAAGATACCATTCTGTTAAGATGGTTCAAGGAGGTGTCTTAAACTAGAGAATATCTTGAAATTCATTGAATGCAATTGAGTTGGATATTTTAGCACACACACTTCACACTCTAATCAATCTTTTTTTTGTTCATTTTTTTGTTGGTTTTGCTTCAGTATTGCATTCATTGAAATGAGAAGAAATTGGAATCTGGTTTGGATCGTTGACCAGAATGCGATTTTGATGCAGTTTTTGTTTGTCATCAAATCGATTTCTCTCGATTTTTGTTTATTCATTCATTTTGTTGAGCCTCTCCACCGTTCTGGAATGAATCAAATATTTCGGTTATGATTTTGCATTTTATGAATGTTTTTTGTTTTGTTTATTACCTGATCGCCGCTGCGATTTTTATTTGGTCGATTGCGTGGGCGATCACGGAAACGTGTCTTTCTTGGCCGACGGGCAGCATTGCCGTTCGAACCATTTTCGCCGTCTTTTTGATCGCCATCACCGGCATTCTCGTTGCCGGGCTTACGTTGACGGAAATTACGCTTGAAAAAACGTCTACGTCTTCCAACCGAATTTCCACTCCGTGGACCACCATCATCACCGGTCGTTTCACCACCTTCACCCGACTCTTCAGCATCTTGTCCTTGTGATCGTTGACCTCTGTTACGACCAAAACGATTGCGACGTGGTCTGAAGCGTCGCTTCTTTTACGAAACCAAAAATAGACAGAAATCAAACCAAATCCATTGAGTATTTTCTCATTTGTATTGATAGTAATTGTTGTTATTGATATTAAGTACCTTTCCTTCTTCACCATTTCCTTCCGGATTCTCGTCATTTGTGCCATTTTCGTTGGCACTACCTTCGGACTTTTGTGTGCGACGACGTGCTCTTTGTCGCCACAAACGGAATCCACGTCGTTTATCCGCAGCAAATGGGCTACCTTGAACTGGTTCGCCGCCGACACCAGTTACATTGGCCGCTTCATTCCCTTTGTCGCCCAAGACGACGTCGAATTCAACCACCTCACCGTCACCAACCGATCGAACCGCTTTCTTTGGATTGTTTTTTATGATAGCCGTTTGATGTACGAATACATCTTCTTTGGTATCATTGCGGTTAATGAAACCATAGCCACTTTTTACATTGAACCATTTGACAGTTCCGGTGACTTTTTCGGCTATTTAAAAAAAAAGAGAACAAACGCAAAAAAATAAATTAATTAAATGAAATGCACCCCATCAAATGAGTCGAACGATGCTTTTTATTAAAACAAAAAAATATTTGCCGGCAAACAAGCAACATATTACGGCGAACGAATGACGCGAAAACATAAACAAAATATACTAGCCGCTGTTATAGTGGTTTGTTGTTTATTTTATTCTCATTCCTTACTCAGCAGTATATAAATGGAATAAGAAGAAGCGTTTAACATTGAAAACCCGTTTATATTGAAAACAAAGAGAGCATGTAAGCCGTGCGCAATACCGCTCATGCGTACATACACAGACAATGAACGCGTACTTCGCGTTCACTATGTATATCTGCTGTGTTGTTTTTTTTCACTTTGCTTGGTTGTTTGACTCGAATCTCTTTTTTTATTCGCTTGCTCCACACATATATGGTATTAATTATACAAACAAAATGGCTTCGATACTTTTATGCATGTTCTATTCTTGCCAATTATTTTTATTCATCAATGCATTTGTAAAATTTATGAAGAAAACAAAAATGCAACCATTACGACTATCAGTTATGATGTATAAAATATCTTGTTTGCATTTCATAATCCATCGGAAGCTTGGATGAGTTGAAAGCATTAAAAATGGCATGATAGCAAATGATTCGCGAAAAAGGTGAATGAAATCTAGTCACAAACACAGACATTGCCAGTTGTCACAGACATTGCCAATTACATGTATGTAGTGCAAGCATACCGGAGACGCATTCGGCAAAACAATGAATATTTCTTTTTTAATTTAATTAGATTTTTCACTCGGCGCTTATCGATTGTGTACAATTTTTTTTGCGGCGACATAATTTTGTCAAAAAAAAAATTGTTTTAAAGACAAAAAAATGACTTTTACAAGTATCCAGTCAAAACAAAAGTAAATAAATCATTTGATAGACAACGTGTCTGTGATTCTGTTTTTTTAACACTTACCGATCGTTTGTTTTTGTTGAATAACGGAGTCTGGTGTTGATTCGCCATTAACTCCATCCGAGTGGTTTTGGATTTTTTGCTTCAACGGTTGTTGGTCTTGGACTTTTTCGGAGTCAGCCATTGATGTTATTATGTAGACTCAATTACAACGAGTGATGTTCGATGGTAAAAGAAAAAGATGGTAAAAATCACTCACTCACAAATAGTGTGACCTCTTATTTCCCAGATGTTTCTCTATTGAGAACGAATTCCAACTGAAACGCTATTAGAAGTTTACAAATTCTCATAGCACTTTGATTCCGTACAATGTGTGTGTATGCGTGCAATCTTATACGTATATTGTATCTGTTGTTGCTGCGTACAACAATGCAAACCAATACACTATTATATATTATCACCGTTCATGCGATGAACTGAGAGAAGCGTACGCGTCACTCTTGCTGCAAATCAAATTAGTCATTCAAACATTGCACAAACACATTTATCGTCGGTGTACATCAACATCGGAAATTCATTTGTAGTTGTATGTTATGTTCTGCTCCATAGTATACTGAGTTATTTGGAAACGCATTCTAAAAAACTTGATGGAAATATTATTGTGGAGAACGCCAATCCATTTTTCATTCAGTTGTTTATTTTTTGGTTTGTAATTTAATTAATTTGATTTCTTTTCGAATCACTTTGGCGATTACATTTATTTCGTTAGCATAATTTTATAGAAAACTCATTTTCCTTGCGAATATTTTGATCAAAGTCTCTCTGAAAAGAAAGAGTCTACAAACGTGTAATTAAAAAGTGTTCATTTGAATGTTATTCGCAGAAGTTGTTGTTCGCACACATTTTTCTATGAAAATCAATTTTAAAAAAATGTAAAACAATTTTTTGTTGGTTTGTTTTTCATTGGATCTTCAGAAAAGTATCGAATATTGATGCCAAAATGTAATTTTTACGACATTGGCATAAAAAAAAGAATTCGCTGCGAACAGGATTTGAACCTGTGCGGGCAGAGCCCAATGGATTTCAAGTCCATCTCCTTAACCACTCGGACATCGCAGCTCTGTAGTTTTACTTGGAATATTGTTTTATTTTCTGATGTTTTTTGGATTTTAATCATATTTTTACATAACCAATAATAAGTTTTGGTTTAGAAAAAATGTTTTAATTGAAGAAAAAATCGTAAATAAATCAACGCTACTTCATTCAAAAGAATAATCACGTACTTCATTCAAAAGAAAGGTTACATTTTTCTATACATTTCTCCAAAAAAAAGAATTCGCTGCGAACAGGATTTGAACCTGTGCGGGCAGAGCCCAATGGATTTCAAGAATTTGAATTTATTCGAGTCCATCTCCTTAACCACTCGGACATCGCAGCTCTTGATAGACGATATCTCAAAATGGAAAACCTTCTTTCTCATTTGCATCAGTTTCGAAAACGACAACAAAATCAACATTGGTTAAATTCGCTTGGATTTGTTGTTATGGTTTGTGAAATTAGTTTCGTTTTCTAACTCAATAAAAAATATTTAAGGCGAGTCATTTGTTCATAAATTTTCAGGCATTCACAATGTTGTAAGACAAACAAACACAATTCGGTTTTATATTAAATTAAATGAGAATTTTTCAAAAATTATGGAATTTAGCTACAGAGTGAGATATAAACAATAGATCTTTTGTTTATGTATAACAAACCAACATTATAAACAGATATTGAAAGGCATAATTGCAATATAATTTTTTAAATTTATGTCAAACGTATTTATTTTGAATGGATAAATTGAAGCAGTTTTCAAAACTGAAAACAACACTTTTATTCGTTTTTTCGTCAGAAAATATTTTGAGAGCAAGTCATTATGAATGAGGGAATTATGTTCTTTGAAGGAACAATTTCAAATTGAAGTTCTTTCACTGATGGAGTTCACATCACATGGACTTTTTAAGGATCTCTTTACAAAGTCATGGCCTGCTGCTACTCAATGAACAATTTGTAATACAAATTCACCCATTACCAGGCACAAATTCACGGTAAAATTTGGACCCGAATTAGTGGGTAGTTTCAGTTATTTTTACGGTTGCCATAGCGTAACATTCAGGCGTGAATACATGGAAAAGAGAAACGACAATCATTAGTATCAATTGAATTGTATATGAAATATCATTTTTTTAAATTAAAAACTTTACTCACCTACGGACTCCTTCCCTCCATACTACCGTTGTACTGTTCTTATGAACGCACAACAAGGCCACAAGATTTGTGTAACACAAATGGTGTCAAGCCTACCTAAGCTAACTAATCGTTATATTATTTGTTTTATTTGATAATTTATGGATTCAATGCTGCTGCTTGTCAGTTGACATTGTTTGGTGGTCTTCTCAACGAATCAGGCACTAGTACGCCAAACACCCGACAAAGTTCTGTGTAATTAGAAGCAAAAACATTAAACAATGAATAGACTCTATTTTCAATTGATTCATACCTTTGAGCATAATACATTTAGCAGCAACAATATCGCGGTGCCAAACAACGGTCTGTGGAGCAGCAACATCACCCTGAACATTTAATGGCCAATTTTTGTAGGTAACATTAACCTTTGACATTAAACGCCCAATCCGAAGTATTCTCGCCACATCCTGAAAATTGCCATTGCGAATTCGAAGCTTAATTTCCTTTCGTCCCTTTCTTTCCTTTAGCCGTTGCTACAATTATATCTGGTAGACTATCCAAGTCAGTATAATACACTTTTCGAAGAGTGTACACACTCTTCTCACACTCTTCGTATAGTTTTATTCGACTCCCTTCTCACACTCTTCTCATATAATAAATTTTTCCACTGATGGATAGTTTTCGATTTTATTTACTTTTGACATTTTGAAAAAAATGAACGTATACAAAAAAAAATGAATTAGCTGTTGCAACAGCAATTGTTGTTCTGTTGTATTTTGACACAACTGACGAATGCTATAAACGTCAAAAACGTTCAAATATCAAAATACAAACATTACTTCCACTGGAATGCAATGACAGCAGTGATAGCATTACCAATACCATTACACACTCTCTTCTCACTCAATATACAGTCTGTTCCATAGTAGAGGCCGGTTGATTTAACCACAAAAAGTTTCAAATATCTTGAAAATATTTTTGGTGTCGCCAGATGGCACTCTAAGCTAATGCGCCAATTAACATTGACAGTTCTCAAATCACTACAGTGTTTGTTGTGCAACGAAAATATGGATTCGGAATATTTTCATAAGCGTTTTGAAGCGGTGTTTTTGCATTTACATCCAAAAGGACCAAGAATGTCAATCGCATCAATTGCTAAATACATTAAAAAGTCAGAACGGTTCGTCAAGCACTGGATTGACCATTATAACAGTGAAAGAAATGTGAACGATCAGCCCAATGTGAAGCCAAACCGAGCCACCTCGCCAAAGCAAGATAAACGGATAGTCAAGTTGTTCGATGAAAATCCAGGTATGACGTTGCGCCAAGGCGTTAAAAGGCTACGGCGTCTTAAAATAGACGTCTCGAAGACCACGCTCAAAAGAAGATTGGATGTTGCCGGTGTTCATTATCGCAGTACAGTGAAGAAATCACTTTCGACAGAAAACCAGAAGAAAAACGCATTGACTGCGCAAACCAAAATTCAACAAGAGATTGGATCGAAGTTATATACACTGACGAGTCATTCTTTTGGCTGGTGAATAGCACTACCCATGCCTAGTCTAGAGCCGAAAAGAGAGTGGTCGTTCGCACTGTAAAGCATCCGAAAAAGGTGCATGTTTATGGTTGCTTCTGTGAAGCTGGTTTTGGAAAGTTGACCCTATTCACACACAGTAAGAAAATATCAGCCGACGCTATACGCAAAACCGACTGGTACGTGCGCTCATACGTTTTTACATCTTTTACATCTAGTGACCATACGATTTTTCGACTGATTCGTTACTCTTTGTGCGTATCTTTGCACAGTCGAAAAATCGTATGGTAATAGATGTAAAAGATGTAAAAACGTATAAGCGCACGTACCAGTCGGTTTTGCGTATAGCGTCGGCTGATATTTTCTTTCTGTGCAGGCATTCTAAACGCCATGAGGATGAACCAACTTTATTCGTCGACACTGTTACCCACTGCCAAGAAGTTCTATAGATTCGAATTGGCTTCTATTAGAAGACAACGATCCAAAACACAAAAGTCGTCTCTGCACCGCTTGGAAAGAGGAAAATGGGATAAAACAAATGATCTGGCCACCACAGTCACCCGATTGCAATCCGATCGAAAATGTTTGGGCTATTATTAAGGCAAGGCTTCGTGGTAAATCACACCACAATTTGAAGTAGCTCAGTGCGTTCATACAACGGCAGGGGAAGGGTTTTCAACGTGAATATGCTGAAAATTTGAGCAAAAGTATGCCGAAAAGATTTGCCCGTGTGATCGAAAAGGATGGTGAATGGATTAAATATTGATTATTGGCGCCGTAGCTTAGAACTCGAATAAAATGAATATAAAATAATTTTGTAAAACTTTTGAGTTTTAATATGAAAAATCAACCGGCCTCTACTATGGAACAGACTGTAAGTGTAAAACCCATCATTGCGCTGAGTCTACTTGCCACGCCCTCTAGCCATGTTCGTGCAAAAGCATCGTCGCAAATAACCTTTACGACTCCGCTAGTGTGAAAGGTTTTGTAGCCCGGAAGCTTTACGCTGAGTATGCCAGCATCCATGTCCTCGAACATCAGGTCATTTAGGAATGTGAATTTCTTCCGTGTTTTCTGGTATACCAGTCCTCGTCGATTTTTCCAATTCGAGCTCTAATTTTTTCATTTCGAACTCTAATTTTTTCTCCTTGTCTTCGATTTCACCAATTTTTTTTTTTATTTGTGTCAATTTTCAGTTCTGGACCACGAATAGCTTCATTGGCATCATACTGCAAATAAGTTAATTCGCCCTTCAATTTGTTCAGTTTGTCTGCATGTTTTTTCACAATTGCTTGTATTTTTTCCTTTCGTCGTTTAGAAGATTCAACTCTAGGGGACATTCATACTAGAAAAACTAGTGAAACTAGCAGCAATTAGCAGCGACTAGCAAGCACTAGCGTATTATAGTCCAAAGCAAATAGTAAGCGATTAGCGAATACGTAAATAAAACTAGCTTACTAGAGTTGCTACGAATATCCCCTAGATTCAACTGTATCTCCTTGTTTTCTGATTCGAACTTGGAGATACTCCAATGAATCGCGGTTGGACATTTTTACATAAATTTATAAAAAATTAACAAATGAAAACAAATGAATATATGAATATAACGAAAACGAGTGGCAAAGTCAAACATACAACGCTGACATTGCAAGAAATGGTTTAGTTAACCGATGCAATTATTTTCAGACGACTTGAATCATGCAACTTTATTTATTAGCATTGCAGATTTGGTTAAATTGAAAACAAAAAAAATGGTATATATGTGGGCGAAAAATATACTTTTTGATTTTTCTTGCTTTTTCGATTGGAAAATCGCAAAAATAACGAAATTTGAAGAAGTGCACCGCAAGCGGGCCGTATTATGAAGAGACAAAATGCGAACACCGCTGATCAGCGCCATCATAGACTTTACATGGCACGGGGACATTTGAAACGAAAGAGGAGAAAAAACAACAACAATAACACCACTACACAGAACTGTTGACCAGTGAGATACGTATAAGAGGGGAATGAAAGAATGAAGAGAGCGTATATGTGTATGCGTGTATCAGCACGCACAGATGTACAGCTCTGTGCGACCGTGCAATTTTTGTTGTTTTTTGCTCTTTTTCATTTCAATGCTTCAGAAATAAATTGAGTTTTTCGATCTAATTCTAACTAATGTCAGATGGCGCTTATCAGCGGCGTTTCGCAACAAAAAGTCTCCGAACTCATATATGTGTCATCCGCTTGGTGCACCGTAAAGGTAGGATCCTTTAATTTCTGGTGAAACAATTTCTACTTAGAAATTTAGAAAAAAATTCTGTTGCTAGAAACAGATTCCGAATTAATTCCTAGGATTTATTTTTACAATTATACATTTTTAGTGAAATTAATTTCTGTGTAAATAATTTTTATATAAAAATTTCTAGAAATTAATTCTTAGAATTTATTTTTAAAAATGTTTAAATTTGTTTTTAAAATTGTCGCAAAACAATAATTTTAATACGTATGCGCATATTTTACACATAACATATGTCCCACTGAAATTTGCACAAATTCATAAGCATGTCATTTGAACAACAAACACACAATATTAATTACCGCTATAGCGACTGAGTCCGGTAGTCCAGCAATCGGTTTCGCTTTGCAACCGTAGCACACTTTGAATCGATGGGGTTTTGTGTTCGCTGGAAATCGTTCTTGGCAATTCGCGCATGTTTGTGATGTTCCCCATTCATCTTCCATTTTCACCACCAACCGGCTAAGCCTATGAAGAGACAGAATGCGTAATCTCCTCATTTATGCCATCTTGTTTTCCATAGTTGAACTCAATTTTGTTGCACTGCATTGAATCGAAAAAAAGAAAGAAAACAACAACAGTAACATGGCTACATAGATCTGTTGACTAGTGAGATACGTATAACAATGGAATGAAAGAATGAAGGAAGCGTATATGTGTATGTATGCATCAGCATGCATAGATGTACAGCTCTGTGTGGCCGTACTATTGTTGTTGTTTTTTCTCTTTTTCATTTCAATGCTGCAGAATTAAATTCAGTTTTCCGATCTAATTCCGACTAATGTGAGGTGGCGCTGATCAGCTGCGTTCGCATAAAAAAGTTCCCAATCTCATATACGCCAACCCCGCTTGTTCACCACTGAATGGCCAAGTTTCTTGACGCTCACCAAAAATTTCCGAGATCCTGGACATCTTTTCCATCTCTTCAAACCAAATGGCCGATTGGGTGGCATCTCCGATGCACCAAATATAATTATTGACGGCTCGTTGTTGGTCACTGTCACGGCGATGTTATCATTTACTTGGTTCGACTTCATGTAATGATCAAAATCCAGTCGTGAATATTTGCGCGTTGCATATGCTGACATTCCTTTTCGTAGCATTTTGATGCGATACTCAATGTATCATTTCCATGTTGAATAGAACGCGGTGATAGTGGACCGAATGGGTATGTCTTCAGATGATTCTTTTCCTCGATATCAAACCATCCCGCCAATTTTTTCGCCTCTTTTTCTCTTTGTTTCTGCCGAGTTTATCGAGTTTGTTTTGTATACAAATTGTGATGATCTTAATCATGAAAAGTTTCATAGTTCGCAGCAAAACCACGATGTTCATGTTCTGTTTGATTTGAAACATATATGATGAACATGTGATTTTCACTTGAAGCAATATGTCCTGGGATTTCAGCACCACAGAAACGAGCTAAAAGCGGCGACTTATGCCAATAACCGTCATAAATTTCTAAATAATCGTTTAGGCAATTACTTGAGTCGAATGTATCTAAATCAGTAATATCAAGTAGAATCCGTTCTCCTTTAATGGCTTTAATTCGCCATTCACAATAGTATTTGCGATTTATTGAATTATTATTGTAGTATTGGGGCGAAGTGAATGCACCTGTTTTATCCGAATATGTTTTTCCGCATTCAGGGCATTTATACAATTTCTTCGTTTTCCTGATGTCAATTGCACTCAATCGTTCATTTCGACCCATTTTCGGCACAATGCCATTTTTCCTTTCCTTCGGCTGAACGGTAAATGTTTCAATATACTCATGCATTATCGAGTCAAAATCGTATGGTTCGCCAAGCGTATCGAACTCACCTGGTGACAATTTTTTGGAAGGACTGTCGAAAAAAAGACTAAGAAAAAGATCTTCGTAGGAAGGTTCATCTTCTATGATTTCAATATACTCATCACGATCAGGCCGTTGAAATTCATGATGAAATCCAATTACATGCCCTATCTCATGAATAATACCACCAACGCCACCGCAATTGGTGACCCCTACAACTTGACGATCACCTATATTGCCAATATCTGAACAACAAGTACATTCTAAAATTTTTGTAAATCGTATGTAGTCCAAATTCTCAATTTGATGTCTTTCAACAAAAATGATACATGTAAGAACTTCCCAATGCTTCATTGCCGCCTTGATGTCGTCAATTTGATTGAAATCAAATCCAGCTGTCATGTCGATCTCGTATGGGATAACGCCAAATTTCCATAACTTTTTCTTATTCATTATCGTCCGCTTCGAACGCACATTTTCGACTTGTGGTGTTTGAACACTTCCTACAGATGATTCGTCCATTTTGTCGCCTTCAATCAGCACATACGATGCGTTCTCCTGCATCAACACTCCAAAAAACACAATCAGAACACATTTTACCCAAAAACTATTATAAACTTGTGACATTTTGTTGAACCAACACAGAACTTCTTTGATGTATCTTACACGTATGCTAAGTTTGAACTGATTTTGTTCATGTAAAATTTATCTATTTATACTGGTGCAGTTAAGAATTAAAATTGCTTTTGCTTAAATTGTAAGAATCAATTAATATTGATTTACCTAGGAAAATAGTTTAAACTTGTAGAAAAGATGTCCTTAATTTAAGCCTGCCAGATCGCCCGGATTTTCTAGGCCAAACCCGGATGAAAAATCTCCCGGAGATTGAATCATATACACACTTAATTAGTCTTTGTTTGTATTTTTTATTATTATTGAACTCTGAACAGTTGAAAAGATACATCATCAAGTGTAATAAACAGGTCTATTCTTTTGAAAATTATTATTAATAAGTATTCTTGAAAATTCATTGGAACCAACCGATTTCCACACATTTTTTCAGTTTTTACCTGCGATCGCCTGTACTTTGGCCCAAATGCAATCGCATCACATTATGAAAACAACTATGCAAGACACCATGGTGTCATTATGAAATATTCCCAATAAATTTGGCAGTTTTTTTTCACTTTTATGGCGCCAGAAATGTTAAATTGCATGTGTGTGTGTATTTAATGGGGGAGCCTTATTGGGGCCCTGAACAAAAGTTATATATATGTTTGTTCAGTGATTTTAGACAAAACCAGAAAAGATAGAGAGTTCGGGTTTTCGGCATTCGATAGGGCATGAAAAAACCTCCAGACGTATTTTTTATTTTCCCCATAAGTGCTCCCCATTTAATTTTTTCATTCATGGACCCTTTTTTTGGATTCCACTTTGAAAAATATTTCGATTCCACTCACCACTTATTGAGTGGATAACGAATGGATTCGGGTGGAATTACGTTTTTCTGCAACTAGATACAAAAGCAAGTGCATTTTGTAAGATTTATTCGGATTTATTTCATGTCAATTCAAGTAAATCGTTTTTATTTTTAAAAAAATACATACAAATGTAATGGAGATAGTTGACCTAAATGCTAAAATACTTTTGTTCACTTGAAAAAAGTGAGTTAAAGTTTCAATAAATTTACAATGCTCAGCATGTTTTTGAAATTATTAATTCTAACGCTATTGTGATATAAACAATAAAAAATTTATCATCTTGAATCGGGCACTTATTTTTCAGCGTGTCCATTTCGACTTTCGCGTAGTTTCGCTAGATTTTTTGCAGCAACAAATGTGTTACGCATCAACATGGTAACTGTCATCGGACCAACACCTCCCGGAACTGGTGTTATGTGGCCAGCCACTTTGCTTACTCCTGTAATTAGAAAATAGAGATATAATAACACGGGAATATTTCAATAAAAATCTAAAATCCAAAAGGCATCAAAATGTTACCTTCAAAATCGACATCACCGACAAGTTTTGATTTGCCAGTTGTTGGGTCTATGACACGTGTAATGCCAACGTCAATAACAGCAGCTCCCTCCTTCACCATATCGGCTGTAATGAGATTTGGAACACCAGTGGCCGAAACAATGATATCAGCGTGACGACAAAATACTTTCAATTGTTCTGGTGGTGTGAATCGATGGCACATTGTCACTGTGGCATCCATTGCTGCGGTTTCATTTCTTTAATTAAAATTATAATAAAAAGAAATTCAGGGAATTACTCAAATAAATTTATTTAAAAAATTTATCGACTAAATTGTACTCATACCTTCCATCCGCATGTAACAACATGAATATCGGCAATCCAACATTCTTTGAACGACCAACAACAACCGCATTTTTGCCAAATGTGTCAATGTTTGATCGTTTAATCAGCTCTTGTACACCCAATGCAGTGCATGGAATCAATGAATTTATGTCCAAACACAAACGGCCAACATTTTTCTCATTGAAACCGTCAACATCTTTGTTACAACAAACGGCATCACAAATTACACGCTCGTTGATGTGGGTTGGCAACGGTAATTGCACCAAAATACCATCGACATGATCATCTTCGTTCAATGCGGTAATCAAGTTCAACAGTTCTGCTTCAGTGATTGTAGAAGGAAAACGTTTTGTCTCACTCGTAATGCCCACCTCAGCTGCAGCCTATTAGTAAATAATGAATATATCAATTTGATTAATTTGTGTGAAGCACAGAATAAATGACAATTTTCAATATTAAATTCACTGAATAACAAACCTTAATCTTATTGTTGACATACGTATGACTGGCTGGATCGTCACCAATCAAAACAGCTGTTAGATGTGGTGCTCGGTGGCCTTCATTTTCCCATTCGATGATGTGTTGTTTGAGCTCCTGTCTGATTTCTTTTGCAATCTCCACGCCACTGATTAATTTTGCCATTTTTGTTTTACTGTAAAATGTAAATTTAACACAAAATCAAATACGAACATTTTCTATTGAAAAAAATTGCAAATATTTTTATTTTTTTTTCAATAACTCAATTGAAGCCAAAAATTGAATCACACCACTCGATAGCCAATTCATATCAATTACCTGCTGCCATTGCTGTATGAAATTTTTTGATCTAAAATCAATTCGCTTTTATTTTCGATTAATTTATTTCCGTTGACTAAATCTTTCATTTTGCTATAAATTGATCGCTTTAAAGCACTAAATTTAAAAATATGACTATTCCTCGAACGCAATAAATTATTATAATTGGAAGACAAATTGTGGAAAAGTCGCTTGTACTGTTTTAAGTAAAATTGTTCTTTGGTGTGTTTTTCGATGAATTGTGAATTGATTTTATTTAGTTGATCCTCGTTTAGTAGCGATGTCGACGACTGGAGACGTTCGAATAGACTGATAATATTCGTATTGGTGGCTGTGCTTTTTACTCTCTGCTCGTGCCGTACGCTCACCACAATTGACTATTTAAATGTGGCAAAATTCAACGAATGTAGCACATTTGCGGTGAGATGCAAGGAAGATAACCCAGACAATCCATGAATTAACGCAAAATCAATGAGGAAAGAATATAAAAGATTACAAACAACGTCACATAAATCAAATCACAAATAAGAATGTTAAGTCGTCATGTTGTTATTTTTTTTTTTTTGCTATTTCGGACAATATAATTCGTCAATCAATCGGCCAATTTCTTCGTCTAAGTGTGCCTCGTGTTAGTTTCAAACACGTTTTTGTCGATTTTTATATCAAATTTGATGAAACCGAACGAATTACCATGACACATATGAACAGAAATTCGTTTCGAAAAAAGTCAGTCATGGAAAACTTATGAGAAAAATTTACAAGAAAAATTATTTTCGAGACATTATATGTCGATTAAAAATTAGGTTACAATTACCTCCAGTGAATGGAATTTTTTTTAATGACTATCAATAAATCAATCAATCAAAATGGAGCAAAAACATGAATGGAAAATTCTTTTTATTTTATTTTTCAAAATTGAAAAAAATTGAACCGTTTTAAAATGAAAATTCAAAATTGAATAGAGATCAATAATATTTCTGGCGAATCCAATATTATTGTTGGCTTAAAATTTCATGTGATTTATTACATCACATGAACGAACCAATTATCGTCATTTTTCCTTCAAACAAATAATTGATTTGTTGAGCACAACAATAACATCAATAATGGTGCACAAGTCATCAAAGGTTAGATTTATTTTATTTTTAAAATAAAGTAAAAACAAAATCTGTGGAAAATATTGCTGAATGATTGATAACACGTCTGAATCTCGAGTCAATGCACATGCTACAATACACTTATCGCTGGACTGGGGGTATTTTGAATTATTCGACGGTACGATGTAATAGACCGTGAATAATGAATATTTAAACAGACGTTTCAAACAATCAGATGGAAATGTCAACAAAAGACATCATGTGAATTTTACCAGTTCGATAAAATGTTCAATTACCAGTTCGATATTGTTATATCATCTACAATGGGATTATTAAAAAACAAAAACGGCTTTGATTAAAATCATCTTTGCGTGTGAGCTGACGATAATAGAAAATATGTAAACACACAATCGCTAAATGTTATCAAGAGCTCGTGAAATTGAATAAATATTATTCAAATTTATGTATTTCATTTGCATTCTTTAAACCGTTTCCAATTGTGTCGACAATTCTACTTGAAATTGTTTTTATTATTGCTCTCAACTCAATGATGCGTTATCAAAACAAGAAAAAAATCAAACGTCAATCCAAATGAGCCTTGCTGGTGAGCATTCCATGTGAAAATATTGTTTAATTTAGGTACATCGTATCATGGTGTGATTGCTCCAAATCAATTCTCTCTCTTACGATATTTGCTTCTATATTTACATCTACTACATGTTTTGAATAAAATTCCGTGGACGAAATGACGCAAGAGATAATTCAAACGATGCAGAAAAAAAAAGTCGCAATATTGCCCCCCATCGAATACATTTTGGGATCGTGAACAAATTTCTATCGCAAAATTAATGATTACTTGATTTTGTAGTGCTAACAAGTGTTGCGTTATAACGACATTCTTTTTGCTTTGATTTGCATTTGCTTCGGCTGATATTTTCCATGAAACAAAAAAAATTGATAACACAATTTAAAACGTTCGTCTGATGATTCGATTTTTATGATTTGCATTTGCTTTCTCTATCTTAGAAACAAAATATTTGTCTTTCATGGCGTTCATTCTAAAAGACACTGGACTACGGTAATTAATGTCAAGAAAAGTAGATCTTTGAACTCAAAACGGCGACGTTCAGTTGTTGTAAAGAAAAATTTCGGTATTAAAAACTACGTTACATTTCCGATAGGCAACCTAATTAAAATTTACACATTTTTTGTTGTTTTCGCCACTAAATCCAGTGACCATTGGCCTTTCTGTAACATATTGAATATTAATTAAATTGAACGAACATCAAATCGCGATTACTATATCTGAGTATTGTCTTCAGTTTACGCACGTGTCGTAAAACCCGGCTCTTGGTAACAAATATGCCAAAACCAAGTATCAGCATTGTCAAGTTTCCAACACAAAACTCAATATTGCATGGTGTGGACGATGCGGAAATGTGAATTAATCAAATATAATGTTACCAACAAAAAATTGTTTGATTTCATAAAAAATTGGCTTCAATTCATTGCAGCGAAATTACTTTTGAATGCAAAAATTCAAGTGGCACTTCATTCACTCACCGTAGAATTCAATTCACACAATATGTCACATATAAAACACGATACCGATATATTTTATCGTCACGATGTAAGCAAGCTATCGCAACACACTGAAAAGTGATGTCAGAATAAATCAAAGTTTAGCGAAAAAACTGATCAAATAGCAGACATAGGCACAAAATGCACACCAGTTTTAGTGAATATCATTCAAACAACAATACCTAACAAGTGTTTGTTTTCGATGATTTGTGCCGCTGAGAGTGTATGTGTTTTCACACAAGCTGGACATGCGAGCACGTTTCAGCTATTGTTTTGGATACGAAATGGATAAATTAAGCATACATAGCATAAGAATGAGATAGAATATACATGAAATTTACGCATTACATTGACAAAAACGTGTTAACGAATAGTACTGTAATATTACAGTATTCGCATATTTCACCACTTTGAGTGGAATGTTTCGCTTATGATTTACATTTATCTATTTCAAATCCATTTCATTTTATAATTGTTTCTTTTCTAAAGATTGAGCACTATGCATGTTGTTCATTTTGATTAATTCGCCATTTGAGCGATAGATGGCATTTTAAATCCATTCATATATGGCACATAGTCAAGGTCAGAATGTAAATAATGTCATATGCGGTCTTTTCTCTTGTATTTTACTGAGTCAGTCGTCACTTTGTTTTATAAAAAAAACTCCTACCTTTTGCAATCCACTCAACCAATGCAATCGATTCATGGTTTTTCGGCATTAAATAAAACTGTATTCTTTAAAAAAAAATCGATTCGATGTTTATGTTTTGTAAATAGTTGTCTCACGTTATCGTATGTCAATCAAAATTATACAATCGGACCAAATGAATGCTATCATGTACAAAAGTTAAATTAGATCACAGTATTCAAATGCATCATTTCGATGAAATATCGAAAATATTATCTTTTATGTTAAATGCAATGGATGTATAAATACACGAATACAACTTGAAACACAGATGACATTTGACAGTTATTTGGTTTGTTTCAATTTGCGGATAAAGAAACTGTCATTTTGTGTAACATTCACAATGAAGCTTTTGACATTCACAACCGTGTAGAATTGAAATATGAATATGGTTGTTACGAAGTGGATTTTCGAGTGAATAATGTCTTCGAACATAAATAACTCTCTATTTTGGATATGCATGGTGGTATTAATAATTTAAAGAAAAAAACTGTTTTTGGGATGGATTTTTCTTTAAAATGAAAATACCAAAAATACTTTATAATAAATGGTTTTGAGGAGGAGCGTTGATGATATAGTTAAACCAAAAACATTATATATTCATAGTAAATGTCGGCGTTTGCTTGATAGAAGTATGTTATAATAACCATAGTTCCAATTTATTCCCGAAAGTTCGGTTTACATGCGAGACAGGTGGCTTGCGTAATTTTTTATCTTATTCATCTTATGCGTCTTTCATTTTTATTATATGCTTGCTAACTATGATAAGACTTTTGGCATCGACATGGCCGCAACCGGAGAAAACTGCTGCGAAGCAGTTAAAATGCTATAAACCAATAAATCTATCCTCAAAAGTAAACAAAATTAAAGAATATAAACCGAACATTCGGCAAAATATTTATCAGTTCATTTTCGTGTTAAGTTGATTGCAAAACAAGAAATAATTGAAAAAAAAAATCGAAAATGTTGAATTCACTTGTTTTCTGCATTATTTTTTTGGTGGCTGTAAATGGACAAAATTACGATGAACAATATCGTCTTCAAGTACATTATTCTGTCAAATCGGCCTGGTCAAACGATCCGAATGGTTTGATTTACGCTGGTGGATATTATCATCTATTTTATCAATTTTATCCAAATGACATTGTATGGGGTCCTATGCACTGGGGTCATGCTCGATCAAAAGATTTAATTCATTGGGAGAATATGCCAATAGCATTGGAACCCTACGACAAATGGATGATATTTAGTGGATGTTGCGTTATTGATAAAAGTAATGTTGCTGGATTTTTATCAGATAGAAGCAACAACACTGATCAAACAGAAGATACACTGATTGCAATATTCACACTAAAAGAATTAAACGGAACCGAACAATCAGAAGGAATGGCCTATTCATTCGACGCAGGAACAACATGGACACAATATGTTAACAATCCAATCATTCGAATTCCTGGAATTGTTGATTTTCGTGATCCGATGGTTTTTCAACGTAATGGCCAGTTTTACATGACCTTAGATCTAGGTGATCGAATCCGTTTTTACTCTAGTACCGATCTCAAAACATGGAAAGACGAATTTGATTTTGGTGTGAACCCGGACGAGGGCGATAAATCTGGTGTATGGGAATGTCCATCAATGGTAACATTGAAAGATGAACAAGGAAACGAACATGATGTATTGATTGTTTCTGTACTTGCACCTGAAGGATGTTTTGCTCAATATTTCGTAGGAAAGTTTACTGAAAGTCATTTCAATAGCTACAATCAATCAAAAGTGGCGTTACTTGACAATGGTTTTGATAACTATGCAAGTGTTCCTTATATTAATGATCCACTCGGCCGAATTATACTAATTGGCTGGATGTCAAATTGGTTGTATTCAGACAAGATACCAACATCAACGTGGCGTGGACAGTATACGATTCCACGTGAATTAACGCTTAAGACAATTCATGGACAAATTTATCTTGTTCAACAGCCGATTCGCGAGCTCAATAATTTAATTGATCCATTAAGAACTTGGTCATTGTCAAAACCAATGAAAGTAAGTGGCTTCAAAACTATTGATTTAACCGAAGAAATTCCATTTGTATTAGCATCAGCGTATATACTAGATTTTGAATACGACATTGGAAATGTCACGCAGGGAAATTTGAGTATAAGATTCAGCAATAGTTTTGATGAATTCATAGCGTTCCGTTACGATTTTAGTGACAATTCAATTGAATTCGACCGTACAAACTCTGGAAATTTTTCATTTAGTTCAAAATTGGTCAAAAAGGAACCACGAATTAGCAACAGCAATATATTTAGTGGAAAGGTGATTTTGGATACATCGTCTGTTGAAAAATTTGTGGACGGCGGTTTAAATGTATTTACTAATCTAGTTTTTCCGGCTGAGCCATACAATAAAATTCAATTATTCACCGCATTCGAGAATGCCGAGGAATCAGTTACCGTTTCAAAGTTAAACGTTACGTGTTTAAACAGTATTTGGAAATAAAATCAACTGAATTGTTTTCTTACGTCAAAATATGGAACTGATTAAAAGCTTTACTAAATGCGGACTTTTAATCCTATCAGAACAATACAGTAAAAAAAACAATAAAAATTAGTCTTCACTGCAAACATTTCAAATGAAATTCTGTCAACTTATGTTAATTGTAAATAAATTGAGCTGAAAAATGTACATATTGAATATTTAAAAAAATGTCTTCTTTTTTAAATAAACATTCACATAATTATATTTTAGCAAAGTAATGAGTAATTATTTGAATTAGGCAAAAAATATAATTATTTCAGAGTTTTTTCTACTTGAATGATGTCCATTGCATTGTTCTTAACACGTGCCATTTAAAACGTTTGATAACTGCTAATCTTGTTTAATATTTCAATTTACTCACATTTTGCTACCACTTATCGGCTATTATGAACGTATTTTTTATTACTGTTGATAACGCTTTGAATTTTTGACATTTTTAGATTATAAAAATTTATGTGATAATAAACAAAATTCGGCTTTTATAAATTTGCCAGCTGCTCTCGCTTCGCATGTCGCGATATGAACACACAATGAATTTTATAGGTGCAGATATGGATACTCATTTTCATTTGAAAACAAAGTAATAATAATCAGTTAACACCGGAACAAAAGTAGGAATCAGAATTATCAGAATTAAGCGGAGTGTACGTTGTGTGATGCCACGAGAAAAAGACTATTGTGTTATCGGGAGGAACATCTATGTTCGCATCGATTCACCCACCCTGTTGTGAAAAAATAAATAATTCACAAGACCTTTTTTGTAAAAGTATCAATACACTTTTATTTATTATTACAAATTTCGATTTAAATTATTCAAAACATTTTCACATTTTGCAATAAACTGTCTTTTAATCGAATTAAAGAAGAATACATATGGCATCGACAACTTAAATAATTTCAGACAATTTGATTTCACATAAATTTTCTTGTTGTTTGAAATATCTTAAAAAAATGAGCACATTTGAAAGTTCTTAACTAAATCTGAATGGTTTAAATGAAAGTGAAAATTTCACAATTTCATCCGACTCATCCAAAGTTTGACGCTTGACTCGATTCAATCTGGCATCTGGAAATGGTGGCAAATATCCTTCTGGCTTACGCGTGCTGAATGATGGCGGTTGTTGTGGACAACGGGGATCCTTCGATCCAGGATAACAAAATGATGGTGTCGTATACGTTTGTTTACATCCTTCAATTGTAGAACCTGAAATTAATTTTAGACACATTTATCACAAAGTAATCCAAATTGAAATACTTGATTCAATCACTTACCTGGATAGCATAAGATATTTTCTGTTGTCGTTGTTGATTTTGTCGTTATTCGTGTTGTGAATGGTCGCGGCGATGAAACTATTCGATTCGTTGAAAACGTTGGGAATGTCAACGGTGGTCTTGTTGTAGTTGGCCGTTGTGTACTTGTTGTTGTTATAAATCTTGTTGTTGTCTCGGGCGAGATAGTGGCAGTGATTCCTATTCGAAAATAAAGAATAAAATTTCACATAGTTCCTGCTATAATTTTTCAAAAAAATATTTTCAAGTACCTTCAGTTGGAATGATTTTGGGGGTTGTATACGTTTTGCATCGTGGATCCAACGAGTTGGGTGCACATTGAATTGGTGTGCTGACTGTTATTGGTGTCCGCGTTGTAAATGTTGAGAAACTAAATGGAGGTCTTGTCGTGTAGGTTGGCAGTTTTGTAGTCGATGGTGCAGGTCTGGTTGTCGTTTCTGGTGCAAAAGTGGCAGTTGTTCCTATTGAAAATTAGGAGATAGTTATTCAAATGAAAACTCATTGATTTTTCACTCATTCATTCATAAAATTCATATGTCAATTGCCTTTGATAGTCATACCTTCAGTTCGGATACTTGGAACATATTTAGTTGTTGCAAATGTTTTACATCGCGGATCTAATGAATTGGGAGTACATTGTGGAACGAATGTACTGACTGTTGGTGTCCGCGTTGTGAAAGTGAATGGAGGTCTTGTGGTGTACGGTGGCTGTTTCGTAGTCAACGGTAGTCTTGTTGTTGTTTCCGGTGCAAAAGTGGCAGTCGTTCCTTTTTAATGAAAAAGCAATGCAAAAAAATACAAAGTTGGTTTGATTTATAATTTCATCTCAATAATACCTTCGGATGTGGTGCTTGGAATGAATCTAGTTGTGGTGACTATTTTACATCTTGGATCCAATGAGTTTGGTGTACAAGTGAAAGGTGGAACTGGCGTTGTGGTTATCGGTGGTCTCTGCGTCTTGAAAGTTGTTGAAGCTTTCGGTGGCAAATATGTTGCTGGTTCAGCAGTTGGTGTTGGATTTGGACAACGTGGATCTAAATATCCTGGTCCACATTTTAAAGGAACAACCAATTGTTTCGATGCACAACTTGGGTCTGATGAACCTATGACATAAAATTCACAAAAAATGAACATTTTTTAAATAAACTAAATTTACTATGTTTAAAATTAACCAAAAAACTCAAACCTGGATAGCAGCGAACTGAAGATTTAATTGTGCTAAACGATGGTTTAATTGTTGTTGAAATCAAATTTACGATTGGTGGCTGTTTTGTTGTTGCTTGAATGCATCGAGGATCGAGAGAGCCTGGATAGCATCGAGGAGTACTAGCTGATGGTTGTTCAGTTGTCACCACTTTTGTGGAACTAACCGATGGAATAGTCGGTCTGGTGGTTTTCGATTTTTGACATCTTGGATCGATTGCACCCGGGTAGCAAATTGGAGCTCGTGTTGTACTTGATTCTTTATATGTGCTTGTTTCCGGAATTTCACCAACCTTTTGCTCAATTTGTGGAACAATTATGTTTGGTTTTACACATCTTGGATCGAGTGAGCCCGGATAGCATATGGGTGAACGTGGTGTGCTTGGTACCTTATAAGTTGTTGTTTCTGGAGTGCCAACCGTAGTTTCTGGCATAAATTTTGTTGTTGTTTGTTGTTGTTTTGGACATCGTGGATCGGGAGACCCTGGATAGCAAAGTAGTGCTCGAGTTGTGCTAATAAATGGCCTTTTCGATGTTGTTGACGGGATATCTGTGGAAATTGGTTTCGGGCATCGAGAGTCAAGGGAGCCTGGATAACAGATCGGTGCACGCGTTGTACTTGGAATAGAAGGAGTTGAAATTGGTGGTCTGGTAGATAAATTTGATGTCGTTCCAAATGTCGCAGGCACTTTTTTGCTTGTTAATTGGGCACAACGTGGATCTGGAGATCCCAAATAGCAAATTGGTAGTCGCGTTGTTTCCGGAACTTTATAGGTTGTTGTTACTGGAATATCAGTTGTAGTTTTTTCTGTGCTTTTTGGACATCGTGGATCGGGTGACCCTGGATAGCAAAGTGGTGCTCGAGTTGTGCTAATAAATGGCTTTTTCGTTGTTGATGACGGAATATCAGTGGAAATTGGCTTCGAGCATCGTGAGTCAAGGGAGCCTGGATAGCAGATCGGTGCACGCGTTGTACTTGGAATAGAGGGAGTTGAAATTGGTGGTCTTGTAGATAGATTCGATGTCGTTCCAAATGTCGCAGGCACTTTTTTGGTTGTTAATTGTATACAACGTGGATCTGGAGATCCTAAATAGCAAATTGGTAAACGTGTTGTGTCCGCTACTTTAGAAGTTGTAGTTTCTGTAATATCAGTTGTAGTTTTTTCTGTGCTTTTTGGACACCGTGAATCGGATGACCCTGGATAGCAAAGTGGTGCTCGAGTTGTGCTAATAAATGGTCTTTTCGTAGTTGTCGGGGGAATTGAAGTCGTACTCGGTCTTGGTTTGAATGTCAAAATATCCGTTGAAACTTTTTGGCATTCCGGATTCCTGGAGCCAAGGAAACAAATTGGCTTTTCAGGTTGTTTCGTTGTCGTGAATTGATTGCGTGGTGGAGTAAATGTGGTTCTAACTGGTGGCTCTTCTGTCGTTTTGGTCGATTCGATATCACAGTTTACGTCATTTGATCCCGGCACACAAATGAATAACTTTTTCGTCGTTTTTTGTGTAACTGGTGGTGGTCTCGTCCTTGGTATGACCACTGGAGGAGTTGAAATTTCAATTTCCTTACATCGTGGGTCAAGCGAACCCGGATAACATCGAGGTGCAACAGTTATTCTCTTTGTCGTACTAGGGGGTAAATAGGTGGGTGCTGTTGTACCAGTTGGATTCGGGCATCTGGGATCAATATTTGGCCCCTTACAATTCAGTTGTTGTTGCAATATTTCGGATGATTGTGTCGTTGGAATTAATTCCAAATTTTCGCTTGGAATCTCATTGCGTGAGTCGATCGATGGCTTTGACTTGACCGTGACAAATGGTGATGGTGGTTTGAATGTCAAAATTTCAATATTACTATTTAAATCATCGGTTACGCGTTGGCTGCAACGCTTATGCTTTGGATACTGACTACAGAAGGAATCAAGGCCTGCCTTAATTGTTGTGGTTTTGAATAAATTCGAATATGTTGTCGACTCTCTGTAAGTGGTTGAATCCACCTTTTCAGTTGTTTCAGGATATTGTTGTTGAATGCAGCGAATATCACGAGAATCAGATGTACATATTAATGGCTTCAAAGTAGTTGAGTCTTGTTCGAAAATTGTCGTTGACATGTAATCCGGCCGTTGTGTGGATGTATATACAAAATTTGGTCGTCGCGTAGTATCAATAAAAGGTAATCGTGTTGTTATTCTAGTAGTAGTTGTCGATTCATATATTCTGCTCGGCAACGTTGTAAATCCAAGCGGTGTTCTCTCAGTTAATTTATTTCGAACACAATTTTCATGACGTGGATCTGATGTACAATCAACTTTGCTTATTTCCTCTGCATCACAAATTGCTTCGGCACAATTTCCACGGCATATCTGAAGCGAAAATGTTTTTTATTTATTATTACACAAATAATTACATAAGACAGACACACTCACCTCTATGTCACACTTAAGATAAACTTGAGACTCATCAGGAAATTTGAATGCTCTTAAGGTGTTATGCAATAGTAAAGTAGCGCCCGATGAACCGGTTTCGCTTGTCTTATGCCAAGTACCGAAAAGCTTCCTTTTCCTGTATCACAAAACGTTCATTTTTGTTGTTGTTGAGTTAATGACAAAAAGCTTAACCGAATAAATTAAGTTACTTACATTGTACAACCAGATGCATCGGACAATTGAACTTTGCCCGTTTTCTTATCGTCAAAGTCGTCATCGTCATAAGCCCAACAATTTCGAACTGATAAATCATATTCATTTTTTGGATCACGTAAATAAACTAGGACAGAAAGTGCTTCGCCAATTTTAATCACTTCACCGACCGGCGCCAATTTTGGATATATTCCACGTTGAATGTCCATCCAACAATCGACACCACCATTCTTAGTTGGCACAGTGACAACATCTAAAAAAAATAGTTACATATAGCATTGAATATCAATGTAGGTTTTTGTAAGTCGATTGCGCGTGACAAAAATGCATTAGATTAACTTCTGTCAAATCTATACCTAACATATCAACAATGAATGGTTTAAAGTAGATTTTTTTCTCTTCTTCAATGCCCGTTCGGCTACATGATATTTTACGCGCTGCATCAAATTCGCCTTGCACCTCTTCGTCTTGTTGAATAATCAAAATGTTATCAACTGAATCACATATAGCACACGATGGCTTGCTTCCACATCCTTCATATGGTACAACAAAATTGTATGATTTTTCACCTTCACCAGCCGAAACGTATCTGTTTTTACAGATGAAATGTGTTGACATTTGGATTTAAATTCACATTATTAAACAATTGTTGAGAACATTTCTCCCGAACTGCATAACAAATAAGATATACCTGCATTTTGGGTCATTGAAATAACCCTGACTGTAAATGATGCCTTCGAATGGTTGTGAAAACATGATGGTCACTTGCATCGAATCTTCATTTTTGTCACATTTTACATCGATCAATTCAATTTTATTCCTATTCTCTGAATCCTTCAGAGCTAATGCATTGGGAAAATGGGAAGCACTGGTTAAAACCTTTTCACGGAATCAAAATAAACAAGAACATATGTTGACGAAATCTTTTGTGATAAAACCGCATAACACTCACACTAAAAAGGGCAGTAAAAGCAACCCAATTGGCTAGTATTGTAGCTAAGGACATTTTGATGTTAGTTGACTTTCATTCAAAATGAATGATCTAACGTCATTTAGTGCTAATGAAATTGTTCACTGAAAAGAGACAAAAAAATGCACTTTTCGTGTTAAATAAACTGTTGAATTACTATTCAATTAAATGAAAATTCCACAAAAAAAATCAATAATTGAGAAAAAAAACTTGTTTTTAATTAATAAAGAGTTTATAAATTTTCATGTTCATGTTAAATGGTGGATGTGATGCGAAAAATGAAGCAAACCGTCTTTGAATTACATAAGGTCAAAAGGCTAGACAAAAATATGAATAAATAAATTTATCCGACCAAATATAGTGACAATATTTTTTTTCTCACTGTGTAAATTTTACGCATTTGGTAATATTTGAAATGCATTCGAATGCATTGCATTGTTCAGTGAACAATGTTCACTCGCAAACCAGTTTCATTCCCATCCATTTTAATATTAATAATAATAAATATATGTTTGTTGGTCAATTGCGGTATAGTTCTTCTTCGCCATATATTTTATGGAATTGAACGGGCGCACGAATTAGAGAGAACATGCATCGAACAAACTTAAATGTCAAACAAAAAGTTGACCTCTTCGCATGCAAATTTTGATAGTTTTTTTCTTCTTCTTTTAATCCATGTATGTACAATTCATTTTCCACTTCTTTCACACTCAGACTTCGATCGATACGTCACGAATCTATTAGCGTGTATGAGTACTTTTCATATATTGTGAATAATAAAAAGATAACGTAATAGACACACAGCCGATGTTCGTGGTTATTATGTCACTTCATTGCAGAAAATTAATTAAAAGTTAAAGTTGAGGCGTTTAACACCAAATTATATTAAGTTAAAAGTGATTTGTTTTTGACGCCGATGACGAAGAATTGCACTTTTACTTTTTTTCTCCATTTTTATTTCCAGTTGAAGCGATTTTTATAAATCAACATTAATAAAAATGAATTGAGGAAATGTGGTTAGACAACGTAAACAAAGCGAATCCTTAGACTTTTTTGGTGTTTTGTGCAAATATTACACATATACACTACTTTGAAAAAGAATTATGTAATTTTTCACTATTTCGTAACATCTGCAGACCCATCATGGAGTCGGACGAACTTAAAATTTGGAATTAATTTAGAGTGTCTTTGAAGGATATGATAATTTGTAAATCCTTTTTATGTAACGCACACAATATTCTTATGGTGTATCTCAATTTTATTATGGTGTATTGAAAACTCTCCTAAAAATCCACTGGAAAATTCAAAGAAAAAATATGAATTTTTCGAACGATTTAAAATATGTCTCGAATCACAAAAATAAATATTTTACAGAACTTTAAGAACTTGAACAACACTTTTAAAACACATTTAACGGACTCTTATTTAATCAAACAAACAAAAAATGTTATGGATATACCTTTCGAATCGATTCGATAATTCGCGAATAATATGATCGGGAAACAAACGAAACCAAACTAAATTGTTAGAGTAACAAGCTGCCTCTTAAATAGGCTCTGGGTGTCTGTCGAAGCAATGTTACAACACACAAAACTGGCTGACAAAAAAAAAAAAAAAACAAAAATATCGCCGTCAACACATATACTCGGTTCAGACGTATCGATATGTTTTTTTTTTCTTTCGGTCGCATTGATTCATTGCCTCTCTCGGTTTATCTCAAATGGCATTGGTGAATCTAGTTGTATGCGCGATTGCACATACACACATATACAGGTCTGTATCACCCCATTCAAACCAAAAGAAACTCTTCCTGCGCTAATCTTCCACCATCATTGCAGCTTAGATTTTGTTGTTGTTTTTATTTTCGTTTCTATCTACAAAAGCACAAAGGCAGATGCGACAAAGCGAACAAATCAAAACAAATGAATGAAAAAAAAAATCAAAACCGATACTGAGACGGCGGGCGCAAGCACAATATTAGAAAGAACGAGAGAAAATAAGTAATTTCAAGAGTTCGATTTGGTAAAAAAGCAGAGATTGACTGATGACAGCCCCTCTCAACCTGTTTGAACGGCGGCGTTGATGATTATACAATTTACCAATAGCAACAAATAAATTGTGTTACAATTGCAAACAAATGAGTATGCACAATGGCAAGTCTGGCCAAATAATATTAATAATTTGTAATAAATTTTCTTGGGTTCAATTTAGTTGGCATATTGTTATTGGTTTGGATCATATGATCGGTAATCATTGAACATATGATCGGTGGCATAAAGATTTATGGTGCGTGTTCGGTATTTTATCGGCACTTGACCAGTGGATCAGAGTAGCCGACCGTTGTGTGGTGCGCAAAACAAAAGACTTGTATACACGAACGACAAACCGAATGTAGGTAAAGGTGAAGTGATTATCGTTTCTATTTTCAAATCGAATTGTCTGTCAATTTGTAATTCAGTGTCAGCTACTTTATGAGCGGTGTGGCCACATAGCAAATCGCATCTCTTTTGCTCGACTTAGCATGCTCATCGCGTGCAATACTCGCATCATAATCAATACGGTACAACATGGATTTTGGATTCGATTAAACAACATATGCGATTAATAGCTGTGTGGTCAAAGCCGATAATGTGAACAATATCGAAAAGTAAGCAATTCGATGAATAAGCCTTTAAGAAGAAGGCCATTGATATGGGTCTCTCTCTTTCTCTCCCTCTCACGGATTAAATTTCATTAATTTCTGATTTGGCAAACAATCAATTTAATTACGGCCATTTATTGCAAACAAATTTCAAATGCACAAGAGAAAAAAAAAGCAACACATACACACATCACCGTTTCGGCACGAAATCTTCATTCATTTCTTTATATTAACAGTGGATTCGGTAAAAAAAAATAGGAGAGAAAAAATTATCGAGTAATGAAACCAATAGCATAGACATTAATAGCTAAAACAGTAAAAATAATTCTGTTTTTTTCTTTGCAGTTTATTACTTTTGATGCACCTCTTGAGAATCCACCAATTAACACAATTTTCACAATGCTCTAAGGTTTCATACCTCTTTTTTGCCTCCCCTTTTTTTTGCAATGCATTCAAACAAACCATCTCAATTTTTATTTCGATGCTCGAATCAAATTCATTCATTTGAATTTTTATTGGTCTGTCAACATTCCGAGACACCGACAACGAGCTGTGTGCAATTGATGCAACTCGTATTTGAGTTATAGTCAAATTAATGTCTTGTTGGCGGTGGTGAAGATTTTTCTTACCAGAAATCATAAAACGTGAAATGATTAAGCACCGATTATTACTCCATCATTGAACACATTTCACATGACGAATGTAACCTTTTTTGGCCCGATATTATATTATTCGGCACCGAAGATATAACCGACGTGGTTTAATAGCAATAATAACTGTTTAACACATATTATGGCCATTGCCTTTAATTGGTTTAATTTTTTTTTTGTCTGACGAAGCATCATGTCATCGAAACCCATTTCGCATCTGATTTGAGTTTCATATACACAAATCTTGAAAATTATCTAACACCCGTCAACATCGTTTTTACTTCAATTGTGGATTCCACTTTGGTCGTACAAATAACGTTGATCATTTCGATGAATCTCATAATGCGAATATCGAACCCGTCAAATATTACATATACTTTGCGGGCGAATTAGTCATGCGAAATTATTGTTCATTAGACAATACGAAAGAACATTGAGTACATTATCAATCTCTCACATTTAGTCTCCCAACAAACGAAAATGAGTTAATTGAATCAATGAGGGATCGGTGATTTTCGGGTATATCAAACCTATAATTTTGGATACAAACAAAAAAAATGTTACATAATTTGAAAAGTTCCTATACATATTATTATGTGCTATGATTGACGTTAATTAACATGGTTCACTTGAACTTCTCGTGCACTCTAAAGTAGAAAATAATGACATTCGATAGTATTCGAATGGATGGCATTGTGATAAAACTGTTACATTCTTTGGATTTGGTATCATCTTTAAAAGCCATCGATTTTTTTCTGCCAAAAAAAAACATTAAATACGAAACGGAAAGTGATTTTTAAAATACCATTTATTACAAAGGTCATAGTTCGTACCTCGTTTTTAGTTATTATCTTGTTGGATTCAGTGATACATCAACCAATCGCATCCTTTTAATAAAACTTCAAATGAATCTGACTCTATAAATGCGCTTCAATCGCAAAACAAAACGATCAACGGAATTGGCGACGTATTTTTGTCAACACAAAAGAAATATATCTTTGACTTCATCATATTATAATAATAGATAACCGTTGTTGAATGTTAAAGTGCACAGCCAAACATTTTTTTATTACTGTCTCGGGCATCCTGTTTTGTTGGCTATTATTTATGCAATTTCTGGATGATACAACAATTCACACCCGTGAATGATTCAAAAAGAAACGAACAAAACCAAAGAATGCTTATAAGCATTAACGGGCTAATAACATCTTTATAATGACAGCGATTTATCAGAAGAAAAATTTGAATATATTTCGAAATCAACATAAAACGAAAACAAAGCTTACATCCATAAAAACCAAAAACAAAGCTTAAGCATTCATGATAAACATTCAAATCCCATTTTATTAATAAAAATATATTAAAATTAATCGATTAAGTCGTATTGAGACTCGATTAAATTGTTCAATGTATTATATTACCGATAAATATTTGCCAATTGGATGCGGTATTTAATTTTGTGCGTGTAAAAATATGATGAAGAGTGTGTTAGCTTTGCAATCAAATATGAACAATAGACATATATGACAACGAGAACATATTAGAACAAATAGGCAGTTGGAACGCTTCTCTCTGTCCATGACACACAATTTAATGGAGTGATGCATAACCTTTGACATTATAATTCAATATCATTGATTTCTGAAGAGTTCGTCTGTCACGAATCAAAATACTTCGAACCAAACACATTTATGTCAATAGGCATTTGGCGTCAAGTGAAAATACGGATCCGAAAACCATTGCATACTTCTTTTTTGGCGCACGTTTTTCACAGTTTTAATTCAATGGAACATATGGTGGCGATGACGCAATTTTCATCTTAATCTGTTTTTGCGAATGAAAAACAAAGCATTTGTGTGACCACAAATTTAGTAAAAAGACAAAGTGCATTCTGTGTATTGTTTGAGTTCAAGGCAAACGGGCGAAGCGCGTTCATTTCCAGTTGGGTTGCGTTCAAACATTATTCTATATAATTTATCTTGTTTTGATTTTCATACGTTTTTTACATTTCTTCTTTTTTGTAGACGTCGCATTTCTTCTTCGAATTGTTCTTTGTTAGCGTTCTATGTATAAACGTATATCCGAATGGCAGACAGTCTAGTTAGCTTAGAATTCAATCGTAAGTGTCAAGAAGAGAAATATGTTCATTGATTGAAGAAGAATGCTAAGTAGCTTTGGTGTTTGTCCTTCATCATTTAATGTTATGAGGCGGTAATGAACAACGATGCGCAAAAAAAATAATGGGTTTCAATTGAAAATTCTCGTTTTTCGCATTCAAGTTGATTTCTTCGCAAAAACTAGAATTTAATGTTGGTACGGTCAATGAAATGGACGTATAACAAATCAAACTTGAAAGTTCAAAGCAAATCAATAAAAAGTATCACACGGTGTTCATCACATAAAGAAAATTGCTTAATTAGTGTACATTCAAACTATAATTATTCCATTTATAGCTTCAGATTGATATCGATATCATTTTTTATATTTGATCAATTTGTGTAAATTTTCTATTTTTAGCCAGAAGTACTTCCCTATTTTGCTGAATCACAATTTCTTTGTTGGTGTTATTTCCACACTTTTTTCGAGATGATTATATTTTGCTATTGTTACCTGACAGAAAAATGTTAAAAGCTTGTGATTGCTTATAAGTGGGCCAATCAATTGGATTGATGAGATGATGACTTGATACAAAAGATCCACTGTAATCAATTGAGATTTCTACATTGCTTACAAACATGTTTCATTTCACGCATCTGCATTCTTTCTTACCTCTTTTACCCAATGGATCCAACGGTAGATAAAATCACATACCGATTTTGAAAGCGTTTATCGCAAACACTTTTGACGTAACCATCGACGAGTTTTGTTTCGAAATCCGTACTCAGTCATTTCTAAGCCGCTTCCTTGTTAACAGTATAGTCTCTCTATTTTAATTGCACACACCAAAGTGTATGTATATTCGCTTTTTATCAACACATAAACTCGAATGCATTATTGAAATGCTGCGTCAATTTCGATTAAAATGATTTATTCCTTGGTTTTTCTGATTTTCTTTGCGTTTTTCTTGCTTTACGCATCTTTATTTCATTATTTTGAAATCGAAGCCGCTGATATGTGCACTTCATTGTTTGAATACGAAATCGATCGTACGAAATGGAGATGTTTCAATGGAAATTCAGGATTTATATGAATTTCTCTTATGATTTTTGTCATTAGCAGAAAAAAACAACAACGGTTTTTTCAAAGAAATGGTAAACAATACTTTTATGTAAATCTGATCACCTGTGACTTTGGTTTATTTGATTCTTCCATTGTTTTGTTTATTTGATATTTTTATAGGTGATTCTGGCACCAAAACATCACATAATGATAAATTACTTTGGTTTCTTATTGGATTTAATGGGGTTAAAATAACTACTTCTTTCACTCGTTCATTGTTTGCTTAATTGAAGATTATGTTTTTTAGAAAGATCAACTCCAGTTTCAATCCAATTCAAACTGATTTTTACTCATAAATAGTGACAATTTGATTGGATTATTTCAAAAATTTCTCTCTCAATTTTGAGAGTAGTCTGAATTTTGGTCAAATCTATGAAAATTTGAAATTAAAAAAAAATCGATTCGATCGAAAAATATCGATCGTCAATCCTCATGCATATACAATTTCGAAAATATTTTATAATTTCATAACCATCGTCCATCGAATGGAAATGATCAACTCAAAAGTAGGTCAATTCAGATGGGAACTGAGACTTTCACGTTTTAATTCTGATATGTTTGTGTCTCATTTTATGAGTTATGTTTTACAGCTTGTGAAAAATAATTGCTTGTATCTTGCTGTATCACTTTAAACCGATTTGAACTACTGTGCGACACAAAGCTCATATTCCCGATGATATAATCGATCAATTTAATTTAAAGAAAAAAAATGAAAATCATTCATAAACAAAACTCAGTATGAGACACTTGATTTTCATTTGAAATAAAAAAACAAATTATATGTGGAACACTAAAAAAAAATGCTCAAAGAAAATCAGTGTAACATGTGGTATTGACATAATGTACACGTCTATATGCTAAACGGTCTGTTGAAATGTATGTCTACAAATCTTTTCACCGTATTCAACAAGTTCGAGTCAAGAATATGTGATTTATCCAAAGTGATGAAAACAAGATAAACACATTTTTGCCGCTAAATTCCTACCGAAAAAAATATGTAAAATGAATACAAAATCCGACAAAATGAAGATAGTTTTCGTTGAGGAAACCACAACAAACATTTTTCAATAGAGTTCGTGAAATTCATTTCAGCTCTCTGCCATTGTTATCAAGCGAATCACCAAGACTAGGTTAAATTATTTTATGTAGACGTTGGTGGTTCAAGTTGCCGAAAGACATTCTTCGTGTGCAAAGTATATTATAAACAATTTTGTGGTGAATTGCGTTGTGCACGAACTTTTCAATTGTTGTTCTACCAGACAAGAACGACGAGACATAAAATTTAATCTTGAATTTCCGTGCGCCAATCGCAAATGAAACCAGTTAAAGATTTACCGGATGATCATCTCTTGGATATTCAAATCCGATTACGTGCATCTTCCGTCTATGACAAGGCGGAAAACGAGAACGAAGAATAAGAAGCAAAACAATCTAGGCAACGGATCAAAAAGCGAACCAAAAATAATCTAAACAACCGTGGCTAAGCCAATAACAAATATTTTTGTTCATTTGTAAATCGAGAAATTCGATTTTTCAACTTCCAATCCAGGAACCTGTTTTCATCATTGGCAATTGAACTCTCGACCACAAAAGAAGAAAGTGGAATTTAAGCGCTTTTGCTTATCCATAATTCGTTGAACAACATAAAATGCAATAAATTGAAGACGCGTCGCACACAGCATACGAAAATACGGAACTAATTTTTGAAAAAGAAAAACGACTTTCGTACGATTTTCATTGATGAGCGACGATGACCGCAACCCAATGACTTTGCGACTTTACGACGTCGAAATGCACAATGCAGACCGAAAAGAATGCTTTGGTTTGGTTGAGATTGAATTTTAAATGTGTCATTTAAACTGGCCGATAAAGAAAGAGAAAAGTCGAGAATCATTAAATTTAAAGCGAAAGTATAAAAAAGCAGCCATTTATACACAAAAAAATATGGCACAAATGGAAATTTGTCGATAAAAATGCTCGTTTTCATGGTCTTTTGTTTCATGAAGAAAACACACGCGGTGTTGGTCATTTGTGTTTTTTTAAGATTCCTGTTGTTGGCCAATTGTTCGCATTGAATTCACAATAAATTGGCAAAACAAGCGGTCATTATGATTCAGTGATTCAAATATTCTTTATGTCATTAACCAAATCACACAGGTCAACAAACAACAACAGCAAAAACAAAAGCGCACATTACAATAAACTATCATTTAACAGATCACCGACGCTATTATTTTTACGTGTCTGGCTGTTTGAAGCCGGCTCTGTTTGCGCGATCCACATTCATGTCTATACTTAAGAAATCAAGTTGTTTTTCGTTCTAAATGTGCAAAAAAATGAAACTATACTTATCACGTTTATTCGATATATTTATCTCGCAATTCTCGATCTATGTTTTATCACACAATAGTCGAAAATGCGAAGAAAGAAATTAACGCCAGCACTTGTAGTGCAGTTTTTTTTTCGGAGACAATGAACAAGAGATGTATAATATTCATGTATACACTATCATTTAACAATAAACCGCACACTTCGTCGAATTGCGAATGTATGTATTTATAAATGGTGATAAAGCCGACAAACACATTGCCACAAATGGAGTACAATACATTTGGGCGAAAGAGAGAATTATGTGATGAAAGAGAATCGACGAAATGAATGAACGCATAGTGTTGGGCACAGCACAGCATAGCAGACACGCCGTGAGTAAGTGCAAAATGCTGAAGAAATGGAAAAGAAATGAGAAAGAAGAAAAGAGGTCTTTCTTCTTATAAAAGTGGTACATCGTTGTGAGTGCAGAAGCACATCAGCCACCACAAGACCAAAATCATTCGAAATGGCTCGTTAGTCGTATTTTAAAATCAGTGGTATACAGACGTGTGTGTTTTGCACAGTAAAGAATCGAGTACGCATGCGCGCGTGCTTCGCAACCAATTCTAAATTCACGATCACTGTAAGACGAAACAAAAAAATAATAATAATTCGAATCTGAAAGCCCATAAACTTGCATACCAATCATCAGAAAAACAATCGATTTACCAATTGAAAAAAACGAGACGAAACAAAAAACAACACCAAAAAAACGAACGACGAAATTCCATTTGATTCTTTCACTTCTTGCATATTTATTGGCTCGTTGCTTTGCCGTTTTTAAAACACGAAATCAAAAAATTCTCTTTCTACTTTCGGTCTGAAGCGTGCGCATCGCAAACAAAACATTTTACATTCGATTTATGTTGTGTGAGTGTATGTGTATGTGTTTATTTAATGTGCCGTAGCATACGAAAATTCTTTGATCCGATCACTAAAACTACAATCAATTGAGTGCAAATGAATTCTATAAATCCATTTATGGCAATGTGATATACTTGAGCGAAAAAAAAATACAAACAATTTCATAAATAAGTTTGAACAAGAAAAAAAAACGTCAGACGAAAGAAGAAAAACGGTAGTGGAAAAGTGCTTGCGTGCCACAGTCGATTTCGAGTGAATTAACGGCGTAAAGGCAATTGATCAACGAAACGGTTCTCACTTGCATGTTAATTTCTACACAATTTTGACATTTCTCTATATGAAACAAATTGAATGCCCGTTAAATTACCAAAGCGAAAGCTAAACAAACAATTCAATTGAATCGAAATTGAAGTCAGTCCTTTTTTTTCGATTATCGACTGCTTGTGTTTAAAGATCATCGGGAGAAATTTTATTTTCAGAAAGGTATGTGGTTTTGTTATAAATATATATATATATGATCTCAATGCATTCAAACGCAAAAGTATCGTCAGAAGTATCATTGCGATTGCAATCAAATCGGAAGACCGCACAACGCGCGACCGGCATTGTGCAATTTGAAGGTTTTCCGTCTCTCCATTCTTTTGCCAGCGATTACGGTTCTAGATGTCGTGCAATTTCTTCTCTATAAATAAACTCTTTTAGATTTCGCGATGCACTTTTTTTTAAAACGCCTTAATTGTATCGAGTCGACGGAGAGAAACAGATTTCTACTTGATGTGATTGTTGTTCGAGTTGTTTGCACTTTATTCATTCGGTTGAGTTTTGGTATGACAGTTAAAAGTAACAATAAACTTCATTTAATACGCACCAAAAACTTCTCTTTTATGTCAGCTGTCAGTTGAGTGCGCGTCGCTTATGTTGTTTTAAGCACAAACAGAGAAATAATCTACGTATTTGACACTGAAAAATACGATATAATTGACAAGAGAATAGAACAATCAAAATTGCTGAAGCAATTTTTTTCACATTGAAATTTGTCATATACAGAGAAGAATTCACATGGTTGTCGATTGAGTGGGTTTTTACTTAAAATAGAATTACTTTATTTTCAAATGAAAACCAAAAATGAATAAAAATTGTTCAACGAAATAAATCGCATCCATGAATATACACCGAAATGCAAAGCTTTTTAATTGGTCGCACTTTCTCATCCATGCTCATTTCGCCCATATATTTCTCAAAAATGATATCATGCGTGCATTCGGTTTTCTCTTTCGTCTGAGACCAGCGAAACATTTAACTTCTTGCGTTTTACGAAAAAATAATACCTTTTCACGCACTGGTGTAAATGGGCTCCTCGTTTGGCCATGAATCATTGATTCCACTGATGTCGCATGTTCTAAAAACAAAAATCATTTTACCGTTTCCTTTGTTTGTTTGAATTTAAATCCCATATTCCGGAAATCATTTGCGCACCTTTTCTGTCAAGTAATAAATTCAATCAATTGTGCTCTCATTGATTGTACAACGCAAATGTTGCTATCGCATGAGGAAGTGAAATGTGTGTGATTCATATTGAGTAAACTTTCTTGAATGCGTGTGCGACATTCTTAGTCTCTGGCCATTGGTTCTTTCTACTTCAGCTGGTATGATCGCAAGAAAATAACACACAAGCAACAACGACAGTGGCAGTATCAACACCATTTTTTCTTTCTGTACACGTGTGTGTATAATTACATACAAAGAACACAACAAGATGCTGGACAAAACCAAACCGACCGCTTTTACTCAATTCTGTCGTGTATGACTGTTCTGTCGGTCAGCTATTGCACATTGTACAGTGAAACCGATAAACAGCTCGCCCATAAATTACTCGCTTGCACTCAAAACAAGTGCCAGTATGTGATTTCCGAAATTGATACAGTAAGCCAATGTACGGTCCCAAAAGAGTGGCGAACGCATGTATTTCGTTGCGATCGTCGTCATCATAATCGATATTCCATATAAACTATACCATTTAAATGCAGAAAAAAGGCATAATAACAAACCAGTTCTTGATGCAACAAAAAAAAAAATGAGAATGTCGAGCGTGCGCACGATGCGATCGTTCCTTTTTCTTCGTTTTCTGTTTGAGACTCACCGACAATACATCGAATTCCAATATGACGCAAAGCGAAAACTAGGAAGTTGAAATCGAAGTCATCGATCTTGCGGCGTTCCGTTCGTTCACTGTTGCTGATGCAGCAGTAAAATGTAGGTCTAGGTTTTCGCGTCGATTGTGTGTGTGTGTGTGTGCATGTGAATCGACGATAGAATAGAGAGACAAATTCCAAATGACCCACTGATATCGTTCGAGAGCATAGAAAGAACCACTTACAACTGCTTTGTGTGTGCATCACATCTTCGAATGTCGTGCTTTTGATGTCGTTTGTCCAACAACAAATGCACATTATAATTTTGACGTGTAATTTAAGCATTTTTCAAATACTCTTTAATTAAGGTGGAGATTTGCGTAAATGAAGATGGCAATAAATGCACACGCCTTGATGCTTAAACTCGAATATCTTTTCCATCGTCGTCGTTTCTATGGTCTTCCGAACAATTTTAATTTGTAATAATATGTATGTCTGCGTGTGTTCGATATAATGTGCGTTTTCTCTGTTTCCAATGCACTTTCAGACCAGTTTAACGAGCAGCGAGAAATAAAAATCATTTTTTTTCTGAATTGTTTTGCTCAAGCATGATCTCATCTGAATAGCAGCCACACAGTGTACACACACAAATATATGCGAAAAGTGGAAGAGCTGTAGCACAAGAAAAGTTTACCGAGCAGATGAAATCAAATATATTTCAAGCATTATAATTATATTTATTAAAATTTAGAAACTTTTTTTTTCGATGCAAACAAGCAAGGAAATGAATCGATCGGAATTTGAGTAAAATCACCAAATAAATCGCGGTCATGCTTGTTCAAACTGAATCACTGATGAGTGAATTTATGCGTAACGTCTGTATATTCACTCTCAAAGTCAAAGGCATTTTCCACGGCAACCGCTTTCATATCTTCTTCTTATTCATGTGGATGGATAAAATTTCCATTTTTATGATCTCAACATACATAGATAGCTGAGACCGAAAAAAGGCCCAATAATTGAATTCGACAAATGAACCATTATGTTATTCAACGTGTGAAAACATAACAAGCGTAGTTAATGAACTTAAACATTGAACACGAAAATTGAAAGATTTGAAATGGTTCGATAAGTTTGCCAGCACTTTCATTTAGCTATTGATGAGAAGAAAACGGCCCTATTTGTGTCACTATTGGTACAAATCAAATAATGACCAACAGTTTATGAATGCCTAATTTACAAGCGAGAAATTGTAAGCCTTCAAAAGAAGATGAAGATTAATTTCACCCAAGAATCACGCGCGCGCGATAATTTTTTTTTGCTTCTGACCCCGAAAACACGTGTACATCTTTGAATACAAATGAAGAGGAAAATCCTCGTTTTTCGTTTGAATTTTATCATCTTTATAATTATTCATCGGCGCGCGACTGTCGTACAATGGCCATTTTTATCACATTTGATCTTTGTCAACAACAACAATAAACATTTACTCATATTGTTCAACATTGCGTGTTAATGTGTGATTTCTTAGAATATAGAAATCGGGCGTAAAATTTAGGTTGTGTCTGAATGGAGAGGAAACAAAAAATATTTCATTCGAAATTCAAATTCATTTTGGAATGTTATCTATCTGTTTTCACTCTTTTTCATTTTTTTTCTTCTTTTTTTCATTGTAATGAATAAAAAATAAATATTTTGCATACTCAACAAAAGACATATAGAAATCAAAAGACAAAAAAATGAGAAAAATCATTGAAAACTCGTGCTCTATCGTGCCACAATCAAATGCCATGATAGCAATGTTTCCGCATAAGATTGATCAATTTCAATTTTTTTTTATGTGAAAAAGAAAAGTTATTTTTACTAATGCCAAATGAAAAAAAAAACTGAATGGTTCATCTAACTTCCTTGTGTGATGTGAACTTGAAAAGATGAAAATGAGAAGAAATTAAGCGGTAAGCAGAAAAAAACTTTTGATTTGTCTTACGATAGCATGCCAACTTTCCGAAACGAAAAAAAAGATGATGTTTTTGTGAAAAAAAAAAAATAGAAATTGATTGTAGATTCTTCAGCCTACGGTTTTATGGCGTTCGTTCAATGCTCAGAGCGTGTAATATGATCGAGAGAAATGGGTCAAGTTGATGCACATTCATAATTCTGATATTTTGTTGTTTTTCTTTCATTCTCAACACTTTCATCAAAATGTTGTTGTTTTTGTGTGCGTGGATTTCTTTATCATACATTTTTTTGAGTGATTCGTGATGAGCTTTGTTTTGTTGTTATTGTTGCTACTGCTACTGACGGCTGATGCGTTGTCGATTTCGTTTTTCATTCATACATCATCGCACTCAAAACGCCGCCATTTTTCATTTGTTTCTGTTATTCACTCTTGAGTGTTAATGCATTCACGCCAATTCAACTGCTCGACTCAAGCGTAACAATACGTATAAATCCATTAGACTTTTCACCATAATCATCTATCTATTTGCACATCATGCACATCTCTTGCATCTTTACAGGCGTATGATTTTCATTTTCATTACCATTAATTTCTTGTATGCGAGCGCACTGATGCTAGCTTGTGAACACCGTACACACACACACACTCCACCAAATAACAATGCCAGAAATAAACTAATGATAACAATAATTTTCATTTCCGACCAGACAAAAGAATTAAGTGAAACTGTTGAGTGTGTTGCAATACTCGACAATCACACCATTTCACTTCAATTCCCAACCGTGTTATGCAGTGTCTACAGTTGATTAGAATCATTTGAAACGATCACGTTTGATCAATCAAATAATTATATTGGATTTGTCGGTTCAAGCGTTTTGTTGTATTTAAGACGAAAGTACGAATTTACCTTGAAATTCCCACGTCTTGTTCTAAGCGGTAAATAACACGATTCATCATATTGTTTCAATTCATTTTTTTTCACCAACAACCAAATTCCATACCAAGGAAATGAAGAAATCTTCCCGATCGATTTACCGCTTTTTTCGCGAGATAGACGAAGAGGAAGAGAATAAGAGAGAGAGAGAGAGAGAGAGAGAGGAGAAATTCATCTCGGAAATAAACACAACAAAAAATATTGTTGCTTTCTATGTTGAATAGCAAACATATCTGAATCATATGTGAGTCAAGGAAAAATATGACGAACATGAGATATACATTGATGAGCATCATTAAGTGTTAGATTTGTAAAATACTATTTTTATGTACATCGAATGTGCCTACTCTGCACATACATCATTCTCGCTCATCGCTCGGAATTCCGTTGTTTGTTTTCTCTTTTTTTTTTGCTCCCTTGTTTTTTCCGCATTGGCTGAATTCAGATGGAAAAATGCCGGTATCATTAATTGAACACGAATATGATTTCCCAATTGCTGCAACTGTTGAACTTGAAATGCACACAAAACACTTTGATACAACTTAATCAAAAAAATATGAATAAAATTTTGCTAATTAACATTTCAATTGGATGTGAAAGATGAATTGCTAACTCACATCCGACAGAAATGCTTCCGAAAAAAATATATGAAAAGATCATCTCTCCGATATACGACGTGACTTTATATTACAATTTAAGAATAATGCTGGAGAAAATAAGATTCTTTCGATGCAAAACGGCCGATAAAATGCACAGAAAAATGCATTAACTTTCTACCGCATGTGAGAACTGAGCCAAAGTGCGAATGGAAAGATGAGTTTTTGTGATTATTTGTTGGTGTTAAAAAGTAAAACGCTTAATTATATGCCTATTTAATTCAACGTATGTTCTTATACCGATTTTGCTCGTGGCTATAAAGACAAGTGGTCTATTGCACGCAAGTTTAAACACAGAACAGGTACTAAGAATACGTCCAATTGCCCACACATTCTCTGTGTGTTCGTGTCTTGACATTTAAACGACAGCGACGACTTCACTTATGTGCTTATGATTGTCTTCCGAAAAAGAACCGTTAGAAAACTTTCCTCTCTATTCTTCGCATTGAATAAATTAGTCAATCCATTTATATTATAATAAACAAATGCCGATAAGCTCTGGACTGCACACGCGAGATGAAAGTGATCGGTTTTTTAGTCGATTGACGACCACATTTTAATCTCATTCATTGAGCCACTTGTGCTAATTCCCAATCTTACTTCGAGACTTATGCCAGTTCACAGTCACAGAAAATATTGAGATTTATCGGTTTTACCTGACTATTTTCTGTCATTAAATTCGATTTCAAACTGTTTGATTTAAATTATTCATTATGATGAATAGAAAGTGCGGTTCCATTCATAATAATTCAATCATTTTTTACATTCTTTCGAATTGGAATATTAGTTTGAATTAATTTACATCACCTTGGTTTTATATGTGTCGATCTCATAATGCTTTAAGAATTGGCTTTTGACTTGTGCTACTCTATGCTAATCGCATAAGATTCCTAGTAAAACTAAATTTCTAAATAAGAAGTCAATTCGCATCCGCACACATAATTGTCCATAACCGATACACACAGTGTGTACAATAGACACTCCTCTTTTCTTCTGTTATTATTCCCACAGACAGTCGCTTCGATTTCAATGAGAAAATGGAAACAATTTCATTTGCACAGTTAATTCAGGTTGATGTCGTCACTGGCTCAAACGAATATACAGAATAACGATTCAGAACACACAGAGAAATTATTGTCATATATTTGCGGCATCATCGCATCGAGATGCAGACGTGATTACATAGACATCAGTACACAAACGATCATAATAATTGTCTAATTGATATTGACACACTGCCCGATTTACTAAAATGATCACTTGCAGCAATCATTTCTCCGATTTCTGCTTGTTTTCTCTTCCCGCGCTCGCTCAATTTCATATTTCACATCGCAGCACTTTGATTTTATTTGAATAGCCTCGTTGACGATGACAACGATCCGTATTCACAATTCGTGTTTCTATCCGGTCATTGCTCAGCTTGTTCAGCTATGACTTTTAAAACGAGTTGAAATCAAGATGCTATGCAAAGTGAATTTTTTAATTTTCTGTTTTCATTTCGTGATGCAGTGTGTCTTCGTTCTGTCAATTTAAAAAGAGAGAGAGAAACGAATTGTCAGAGAAACCATTGACCCACAGGCAAGTTATCACAACAACAACAAAACAGAGGAAAAACGATGGTCAAAAGAAGACTGCATGCTGATTTGAATCTTGCGGCTGTTATTGTCGCTTTCGTTTATTGTGTACTATATTTTTGAAAATTTTCTTTGTACAAAAGAAAACAAGTTTTTTTTCTCGCTCGACAGTGACAAAAATCGTTTTCATTTTCGTCATGAATTTACTTGTCACTAAAATTCACATTGTTGTTGGTAATTAAAGAGGAAGGTAAACAGTGTTTATTAAACACTAACTAGAGCTCAATACAAACAGAAAATAATGAAAGTTCTTTTCGGGAGAGTGAAAAAAACGTCATCAAATTTAAATACACTCTTTTGTGGATTTTTTCCCGTTTGGTTGGCTTTCAGTGTGCGTTTTTAGACAGAAAAAAAAACACACACACTTGAATCACTTAATTTGAATTTGACGGTTACCTTTGTTTACTTTCGTTAATCGTTTCGGTCGCTTTTGAAACGATGTGCGTTCTGTGTTCCCTTTAATAAATCATTAAGATGACGACAACAAGAAGAGTCGACACCGTTACATTTTTTTTCATCTAAATATACAAATAATGGTCGTGCTTTTTATTCTTTGCGTGCTGTATGCATGAATTTTGTCAACAATCACTGCCATTCATTGCAAACACGAAAAAAATGTCTTTAACATTTAGCTTCATTTGATTGATGAGCCCAATGAGTCTTTCAGCCTTCAATCACATTTTTTGTTGCTTTCGCTTTTCACCAATCTTATTTGCGATCTTTGAAATGGTTTTGTTGCCAAATCATTTTTTTTTACAGAAATGATTGCTTTGCGATAGAGTTCAAGATGTCGCACACGATTTTTTTTGCATGTTCAATATTTTTCATTTGTCCAGGTGAAATGACAGTGAAATTTCACGAAATTGATGATTTTAGCACATTTTTCCTTTTTTCAAAAAAATCGATTAACATCGACAATGACGGTGCACGTGCTAATTGGACGGACTTGGTCTTTGACGGACCACACGCACACGCATACATCAAATTGGATTTTCGCTTCAGTTTTTATTTGTATAAGTAAATAGAAAAGAGCTCACAAGTCTAAAAAAAATCGTGCTTTTAATTTGTCCATAACATTCGTAACTCTCATACTCATTTCGCATTCTTAATCATTTAAAGGCGGCTCTGAATTTCGTGGACAAATATGCGTTATGGGCAAGCACTTAAACGCTGTTTTAAATTGGGCGCTTAGTTTTAATCGATGTTTTATTTTCACTTTTAAAATTATTTTTCGCAATATATTGGAGAAATAGAATAAATTTGATGGCGTGATTACTTTAGGCTTAATGGAAGAGTCGATTAAAATGAAGTGCACGAGAAATTATTCGGAAGCTAGAAATGAAAATCGTGATGCTTTTCCCGATTTTCATGATATTTTCACTTTAATTTGAATGTGATTTTATGCTTTCATTCCAATTGTTGACAAAATATTCTCAACGAAACTCATCTTCACATAAAAAGTGAAAATTACACGATCGCACCTCGATCGAGATCTTTCTGTGACGGGCGTGTAATTTTTCTGGAATAATTCGATTTAAATTCCATCGAAATGTATGTATAATTGATGGTCAAACGACAATCAAATTGATTGATACACATGCTGTGCAATCGGATCAGTGTTTGTATAGCAATTTTGTTGTTCATGCGTGTGAAACACCCAACGAAGTTCAATCGAAATTTCCATTTTCAATGCAAACAAGCAAAGAGAAAAAAAATGTAAATTATATTAATAAAATTGATCATTTTTATCGTGCGCGAAAATACAACAACCGTAAATTGTTGTTTTGTGTGTTAAAATATCAAACGAAAGTGAATCATCCGAGATAATTTGTCGAAAACCAAAACGAAATACGAATTTCAAAAGTACACAAATTTTTTTGTGTTGTATACGAAAAACTTTCCAAAATTCTGTATATTTATCTCTAAGACGCTCACACGCTCGTTATTATGATTTTATTATTATATTCAACTGTGGTTTTCGCCGTCTTTTTTCGGCAATCTCTTTTCGGATTCTGTTGCACGCATCAATGAATATACCGCATAAAGACAGGCAGCGCAGATACAGTGTACACAATGCCAACACGAAAGAAGAAACGAGCAAACAGCAACAACATGGTATATGCAAATATTGGGAGAGATAACGAACGGGCGACCGGTAATATCGTCAGCAAACACGAATGCGAACGAAGAAGAGAGCCATACAATGCTTCTTTTCATTCTTTTCGTTTGCATTTTGTGTAAAAGTGTATCACTGTACCACAAGACACAAACAAAAGTGAGAATAAGTCTTGGGCGAGAAATGGTAATAAATCAGATTTTTTTTCTATCTCTCTCGAAGTGGTCAGTTCACTCTCATACCATTCACTGGCATTAAACTATTTTGCTGGTTTATTGTGCAAATCATTCATTGGTAAATTGGGTGGATGCCCGTGGCGCCTCGTATTTAACTGCGAGAATCATAAAAGAGAACATCATTGGGGAAAAAAACAACATGAACATTGATCTTTTTAAAGCACACACAGGTATACACATGTTACAAATTGTTCGAACAGAAGGCGCATTGTCGGTAACAATATTATTATGGTAGCAATAAAAATGTAAAAATAATTTTGTTTCGCTATTTTGTTAAGCCATTCTAATGAGAAACAAATGAAGCACCGCGCACACTCATGTTCAATTGCATGAATAACCATTTTACGTGACGTGATGGTGTTTGAATCAAGTTCAAATTGAAAGAAAGCAAAAAAACAAACAAGCAATGTTTGAACGAAAAACAAAGATTCGCCACATGTTACGATGGAATGAATCATTTGATTGAAATGAAAAAGTTACCAATTTGGATTTTCGTTGCATGTTTACGATGCGTGATGTTAAGGTATTTGTATTTCTATCAAACAAATGGCGGGTACGGCTGTGTATTATTTATTTGAATCAATCTTCTCGAGAACATAAAACGTGCATTCGATATGGTGCGTACACTTTTGACAAGAATACATAACACCTCTAACAGTTTATGGAATTACGACAAAAACTCACACATTTGAACGATTACAGTTTGATGAAAAATCGTACTTGTGTTTATGATTCTCTTGTAAACCTAACCGCATTTTTCGCAGATCAACACTACATTTGTTCGAAGACACTGGCAAGAACTTTTAATTCAACTTAAAGCAACCATTAATGCGGTATTTATGGTGAAAAATTGTTGTCTCATGATTTTCTACACGCCTTCTCATAAATTTTCAACCGATAAATCTCAAACGATTTTCTATTTCAAGTGTGAAAATGACTTCTTCTCACTTAACGTCATTGTTTGAGGAAAAACGTGTAAACCCATCTGATAATAAAATAATAAAAGTAGCTGTGTTTTCAAAGAACATTCGGGTTATAAATAATTCAGGAATTTTGAACGTCGACAAGAAAATACACAGACATTAAGATTCGTGCATATCGTGGACCAATCAACGACCAGCGATGATGAAATGTGACCTCAATATCATCAACGGCGAATTTTTGTACATGCAAATTTTTGTCTCTTTTTGAGATTTTCTGCTCGTTTTTTTCTTCTTCAATTGACATTTATTTATATATGCATGCGTACAGAATGACGACACGTATTGCTTGCAGCTATCAAATCTGCATATTCTGCATGACGGTATTCGATGTCTGAACAACTCAACACAGTTATGTTGAAATTAAATAATATCAACGAACTTTTAACGGTCACACATATAAGAATACGAGTATGAAGTAGAACACGAAAAAAATGTCAATTTTATACATTTTTAAATCTATGGAGAAGAGATTCGCGAATAATTTGACACTAAACCGGTACCTGTTATCTGAATCCAGAAGTTAGATTAACCTATTTTGATGTAATCAAAATCAAATTTCGGGTGCAATCTACCGAGACAAAAAGCTAGAAAAAGAATGGTCATTCTGTTGAATTTAGTTATTATCTTTCAATCTGCTAATGTTAAATTGAAAGAATCACTTAAATGCCAAGCGAAAGGCAGACTTTTTCTTTCTTATTTAATAAGCAGACACAGTCACTTGCTTCACATCTCACATTTTTTATTGAAGTTTTTTTTTTTAAATACAAAAGTCACATTTCTTTTCGAACTTACAAAAGATGTATTACAAAAATGAATCGATTTCAAATTGTATTCAAATTTTCTTTTCGGAAAAGCCATTCAGATGCCAACGTATTCAAAGTAGGCTAGAATATCTTAATTATTATTATTTTCATGTTCACATTGAATGATGTGAATGAGTGTCAACACATTTCAATGAAATTAGAATCATTTAGAAATTGCATTCAGTTAAGATGTCAAGTGATCAAAAGTATGCCTTTATATATTTAATTCATGACTCATCATCTTCATTTTTCAAATCATTTGATCGGTTTAATAAAATATGTTAGCATATACAACGGTAATTTCAATATTCACAATCTTTAGTACGCGTTTATATCAATGAATTACAGGTGGTGATCACTTTTTTTCACGTGTAAATGATAGCTTTGATTCTACAGATTTGCCTCATCACATAAACAATGATTGAAGTCTCAATTATTGAAATATGTACGCAAAGAATTTCGATGTTGATGAATTATCATAATTGTATGGTGTGTTTGATTGATTCGTTTCTAAGCCCACTGAAATTGCTGTGCGTACAATTATTTCCGATTTTCTAACACCTTGAAATAATAATTGTGTATGTTATGCTAAGAGAAAGAGCAAGCACTTGTACAAATCGATTGTGAAAATTATACATACACTCCGTGTAGTAAAACAACAATTAAATTCAATTAGAGCAATTGAAATTGTGGAACAATAAGGTACACCATCGTCGAGATAATCTCCATTCCGCATTTCATATTGAAATCATTAATTTGAATGTCAATTGGAGCAAGCGTTCTTTTTAGTTTGTAATTTGACAGATTTGCTGATTTTTGTGTGTAGTCACAATGTACGTACCAAAATGATTTTGAATTTATCATTTATTTCATTGTGTCTTGGCGCGTATTGACGATGTCGATTTCAAACTGGTTAATTAGGTCAAAATGATTTAGTTTGTACACATCGCCATACGTGAAAGTTTGCAATGAAGCAAACACATTCTTCTAGCCAGTTAATTTCAAATGATTGCTTACATTGTTCACAAATTAAGTTATGACAGCTGAGCAATCTGAGTTTGACAGATTCATTCATACTTTGCTACTATTATTCCATCGTTGAAAATCATGTTTATTGCTCTTTTTTTGTAACAAAACGTTTTTTTTTAGCTAATGTTTTCATTTGCAGTTGCATTGAATGATCAAAATATTTGTCTCAATTTATCATCTCTTTACAACGAGAATGGCACTTGGCGCATGCACAATGTAGCCGAACAGCATCGGTACGCTGATCGTGTTTGCATACAAAAGAAAAACATAATGCAGTCACAAATAGAATGAATTGCAATTAAAGTGATTTATTGTATTGGTAATTGACACTTCAATTTGTTTCTGTCATTTGCTCTGATGAAAGTTTTAATATTTTTTTTTTTAAAGAAAGAAAGAAGAAAAAGGGTCATTGACAAACAAAAGAGTTTTGCTCAATTGTATTTGCTTGAGAAGCGTTGAAATGCAATTGAATTGTTTTCGGGGTGTACGTACGTGTGCCAGTGTATCAAAACAAATTTGTCAAATGGGTTTGCGATGGTGCCGTGTACTTACCTTTTATTTTGACCCAAATGCATTGTAATGAAGAAAAAAAAATGCCACAGGGAAATGCGACATCAGGCTCATTGAAACTAGTTTCATCTCAGATTTGCTCTGTGCTTTAATAAATAATTCTACTGACATGAATATACAGATTCAATCACGTACGTGTTTTAATCGATTTTTATTGTTGTTATGCGTCGAACAGAGTGAACAGCCTCAACAATTATCTATTTCTCTTAATTGAAGATGAGCAAAGTGAACGCAATTATATCTATGAAATGCGTACATTTGCCTTATGTGCAATGGCCGTGGCTCGTGTGTCGTCGAACCGGCGAATGTAAAATAAGTAGAAAATAACACGATACAAATATATAGAGAAGATGCACATTGATGACCCAAATTTCGTCTATTTCATTGATTCTTTTCGACTCACTTGATTCGTATTCATAAAAACGATTATAGATTCTTTTGTTGGGCGTCTTCGATTTCTATTCACAAGTGATCTTCACCACTTGCCATTTTTCACCTTAAAAACATATTTACATTAGTTAGAATAAGGTTGACTCATCGTCATCGCGTATACATCTTTTACTCTCGTAGAACATTTCCGCAGTGAAATTCTACGTACTGATTTCCAACTTTTGAATTGGTCGTCCGTCGTTTGAAAAAAAAAATAAAGAGTCTTACGGGAGTAAGACGAACTTTTCCGCACGGTGGTAGTTGCGTATTTTATTAAGAAAGTTCAAAATAATATTTTTTCGATTTTTCAAGCCTTTCAAGCGGCGTAAAGTTCGAGACCAAAAAATATGTTTCAACTTTGGCAACAAAATATTCTTTAATTTAATAGCAGAAGTACCCGAGAAAAGATTTTTCACACTTTCATGATGAAACCATTTGTACGACATTTGAAAGTATTCTATTTTCTAACAAAATACTATAAAAATATATCTGACGTTAATTTTGCCATAAAAATTATTTTTGAAACACTTTTCATAACTAAAGTCACAAAAAATTTGGATTTTTGTATGGGAGCCATGTCTGTATACTACCTTAATGGCGTTAAACTTTGCGCAGGTTATTTTTTTTACAAATAACATTCGGAGGGTTTGGAGAAATTTCAACTAAAATTAAGAGTACCTCCCATACAAAATATTCGTTTTTGAGCCAATTGAAAATTTTGTATGGGAGGTACCCCTAATTTTAATTGAAATCTCTTCAAATTTTCAGAATGTTATACTTTTGTGTAAAAAATAGTCTGTGCAAAGTTTCACGTCATTAAGGTAGCATACAGGCATGGCTCCCATACTAAAATTCAATTTTTTTGTGGTTTTTCAAGGAAACTGTATTAAAAATTGATTGTATCTCAAAACTAACGTCGGATTCGGTTTTTTCGTGACAAAAAACCCCCCAATACATATTTTTGAGTGTTTAAGTCTACATTAAGTATGACTTTTGGACGAAAATTGGACTCTTTTTCATAGGTATCACTCCAGGCATGGAATTTTTTTCCATCAACCAAAGTCGCTCAAAATCTGATGATTTCTATTCATGGGGACCCCCAATCATCTCGTGAAGTCAGATTTCAAATAACTTTTCTGGGTGGTGAGAAAATCGATGGACAAATTTTGCGTACGGCGGACAACGGACGACGTACGATGTACGACGTGGAACAGACCCACAACAACCATGCTCAAAACGGCCTGATTCGGGTTCTCTGACCTCAGAAACGTCCAGAAAACATGTTTTTGAGGTTTCGTAAATTTTGACCTATTGCAATACTTTCCCCTTTCACACTAGGTGTGTGCGGAAATGTAAAACGTGTATATTGATACTATTAAAGTCTCTTTCTATTCGTTCTTTCTCATAGCTCGTTTGTTGTTAGATCATCGAAATATAATAGTCGCTTTTTTAATGGTCTTTTCTCATTTAATGATGACTTTTTATGTTTGTAAGTGAATGTAATGCTTATTTTTTCCTGTTTTTTCATTTCAATAAAGACAGGAAGACATCGATTGGAATAAAGAGCACCGCACCGAAGTGAACGAAAGCATAGCAAGCGCCATAGCATTATCATCGGCCACATTCGATACAAATCGATCCAAAATTAAGCAACTGGATTCCTCAAGCATACACTGTGGCCTCAAAATGCGCAGAAAAAAAGGCCGTTCAACGTATTCATTTCAAATGATGATACCAATTGAAGCGACCACCATACTATACTGGGCATCAATAGTTTCAATCACATTTTTTGCATACTGTTCGTGCGATGATGCAGCATTTAACACTAAACTAAGTACAATCAGTGGCCATGTCGAATCAGCAACACCGGCTATGCAGCCGAACATTTTTACAAATCATTCAATAACTAGAAAGAAAATCTCAAATCATCAAATTCATAGCAATCAAACGGCATCGTCACAACGCAGTTTTCAATCAATAATCAAACCATCTGGCAACGAACTGTGGGACGGTATTATAAATGATTGTTTATACAAGCCATCGTTTTCATGCTTTCAAAAGAATATTTATACATATTTGGACAATACCTTGAAATTGTCGGATGTGAATGTGACCGATCGAATTCTGTTCAAGAAAATCGACATCGATCCCAATTTATTGGCACAATTACAAAACAACACCGAAGAGGAACGTGACAATGAAATTTCGGAAGAAGAAACTCGTGAATTCAAATCAGGTTTGTTCAAATGGCAACGTGTGAAAGTCATGTTGTTTTATTCCATTTCGTTTTATAGAATCACCAATCGAAGAAGTGACCGATGCGCTGTATGGAAAATGGAGAAATTTTATGATGACACATAATCTGGAATTGAAAATGCCCGAAGTGCTATTCGATGGTGCAACATTTCGTATAACTCCACGTGCATTCGATGGTGACGGTGCACTCGTTAAATTTGAAATGATTCCAAAAGCTTTAGAAGAAAGAGAATCAGATGTTGGCCGACTTTTTGGTCTTAAGAAACATATTAGTAAGTTTTTAAAAAGTAAGTGCACAGAATCCCGTTCCAAAATCGTCCTGGTAATTGGCCCTTTGTCATGCTCCTGCAAGCACTCATAATTGAACAATGCACATGCACAAGCACAATGGCCGTTAAATAATCATAAATTTAAACAAATGAATAAAATTCGTATGTTACCTTATTTGTTTAGAAAAATTCCTCAAAAACAAAATACTATTATCATTTTTGGCCATCGTATTGGTCATCAAACTCATCAAGATAAAAATATTCTGGATTTTACCGTTGATTGTTGGTGTGACGGCAGCGAAAAAACTTCTCTTGAAATTCGTTTTGTTCCTGTTCCCGGCACTTTCACATCTATTCAAATTGTGCTCATACTATCACAAGAACTATCATGACACGAAATACCATCACCATCATCATCAAATCAATCATTTGCATACGGTTTGTATATTCGCCTTTTTTTGACTCGCAACAAAAAAAAGTGAAGTAAATTGTGATTAATCGATGAAATTGACGTAACATTTGACATACAGGTTGTACCAGCATGGTACAAAGACTTACATGAACGTCCACCACCACATCAACATCGGCCAGAAATTATTTACACTGCGCCGCCAAGAGGTCATCCAGTTGAATACATTCATAGTCTTCCAGCTCCACCGCCACCACACCAGCATTATCCAAGCGATTGGGAACATTCCGGACCCGGGCTTGGCTCAGAGTAATTACTCATTTAGAAATTGTATATTTATCTTTTGTTAATGCATGCCATACTCAACAGGTACATATCTGATATACATCGGAATATAAATGTGAATCCACACTCGAAATCGGAAACATTCAAACCAAAATTAGAAGACGATGAGACTATCAACAGTTGGGGCCTTGAGCAAGCTGTAAAACCGGTCGAAAGCACTTTAGATACATATCCAGCCAATCCGCAATCCAGGTGAAATCCGCTTGTATAAACAGACTGACGGCGTATAAATTTAAGCCAAAAGCCAAGAATTGCTTATCATCAATTCTTTTGTAACATTTTAAAGAAGCTTTTATTAACTATTTTTTCGATTTTTTTGACAAAATATTTAGTTTAAGCCCATTCCCGCCGCCCAGATCGACGATAGAAACATCAATCGGTCGGGCACCATTTGTAGATGATTCAGTAGGATCGCAATCGAAAATATACAGCACATATGAACCAACTAGTCAAGTCAAATATTCACCCGACAAATATTTAATAGCCGAAAAGATCCAAAACGCAATACATCAACAGCCAGCTTATGCTCAGGTATGCAATTTGAATTTCATTAGAAAAAATATGAACTTTTTACTTTTTTTACATTTTTGAAACAATTATTTAATTGAAATTGATCGTTGACAATCTTTTTATTTATGTCATTTGGTGGTAATTACTTTGATTCGATTCAAGGTTATTTCAAATGTTTGCAGCGCGTTAATGTATCGTCAAGGTTAAAAAGAGATGATTTTAACTTTTACTGGGAAATTTTGCGATCGTAATATCCAAATTGGATAATGTTAATTGATAGCTCCCAATTGTTCACGTTGTTTATTTTTGAATGGATGTGCAATTTTGTAGTGAAAAAACATCAATCGTTGATGATTCAATACTTATGGAATTAGCATAGATTATAATGATTCGCTATTATTTAACGTCGTAAATAGCATCGATTTTTGCGTCCGTAGACTAAAAAAACCAGTTTCCAATTCGATTCCTATTATTTATAGTCAAGACAATATAGTAATAAAGATTTTTAACTCTTTTCCGTCTAATTTTAGAGTATGATAGCAATTGATCCATTTTATGGTCCGATCGTCGCTCGAATTGATAGCATATTGAATCAATACAGTACATACGTGAGTGAACATTGCAAAGAATGGCTCGTGTGTAATATGTACAAGAGCCCAGCCCAGTTTAGTCCGCACAGTAATTTCTTGTCGGCTGAATTGAGCAGGTTTGTAGTGATGCTATTTTGATTCAATCGAAATTTTAATGCAACTCATTCAAACTTTTTTCTTTCTATCTATCACTCTTTCAGAGATTCATCGGAATTACAAAAACCGGCCACACTGAATGCAGCTGTACTCACATTCTACAAATACGTAAAAGCTGCGAGAGATGGACAAGATCAAAAGAGTTGCTTATCGCTAAACCCAAAGTGTACAATGTAACAAGCATATGTGCACATTTGAATTGTGGAATTTGATTCAAAAACCCTAAGTTTAATTCAAGCCTAATTTATTTATTTATTTTGTTGCATAATTTTAAAAAAAACTGAGAATCTAAATATTAGTGCATGTGTAGATAGCTGTTCTTTTTTGCGATTAGAGAGAATGAAAGGAATTAATATAATATATTAAGAATGTGTGCTTGAATCGTTATAATTAATTAAGGGTAAATGGATTTTTTGACCAAAGCAAATTAAAAAAAAATTATCTTTTTAAAGCATAGCCAAATGCTAATAAACAAAACTTAGGCCACACATCCACAAGAATACAGTAATAATTTATTCAAAGCATCGACTCTGATCACATTTTGCTTGCAAATAGTCGCAAATACATGAACAAACAAACAAAAAATTAGTACAGTATGTTTGCATAAGATTATTTAGATGACACCTGACATTTGCCTTTGTGAAGGTAACATTTGTATAAATAAAATGATAAATAAAATAATGATAATTATAACAAATAATAAAAAATAAATGAAAGCGAAGATTTTTCATTTTATACCAGAATCACAAATATAATTAATGTTGGTTTTGATAAAATCAGGGATTGTTACTCTGATGAGGGGGAATGCTGAGGAGGCTTTTTTATTACAAAAATATCTTTTTGTGATGTTTCTTCTCTGCGCTCTCCTCCCCCTCGCCATTCCTTCTCCCCAGAGGAACCATCCTTGGATAAAATATGGGCTTCTGAAAATGTAATTAATTGCATATGAGTTTCGGGCAAGTTTGATTCATTTTTCATCATAACTATAGATGATGCGTTAGCAAAAACCGTTTTCATTTGATTATCGCCGAAAACCTGCTTAGAATTTAAACTCGTCTGATATTCTAGTTTTAAAAAAAACTCTCGCTTGTATAGGTCATGACATTCTATCTGTGATTCATAGAATTCTCCAAATTGAAAACTCAGACTAACATTTGCATCAAAAGTAAATAAAAACGCAACAATTCAAAATGGGAAATAAATTAATTTTGATTTTAATAAATAGATTTTTCGATTCATACAAATAAATTAAATAAATAAATATTAAATATATTTGTTGAGTTGATCAGCATCTGGAACGCTACAATTATTGGTTAACAGACTTAATGCCTTATAAATGAGCTGGATAGGCAATGTCGTGTGCAGCCAAATGTGCGTCAAGATGAGCATGTGGTCCCAAATGGTCAATGTGAGCATGTGGTCCCAAATGGTCAATGTGAGCATGTGGTCCCAAATGGTCGATGTGAGCATGTGGAACTGGATGAACATCTAAATGTTCCAAGTGATGGTGATGAGGAACATCCAAATGATGGTCCAAATGGTGATCATAGTGGTGATGGTGTGGATAATGTACAACTTCATAGTTGATAACCTGCATCACACACGAAAGAAGTGTCATTCTCAGCTTTTAAATGGATAGATTTTTAAAATTTTACCTTTGGTTTGGCTAATTTGAAGACAACAACAGCGGTTGAAACGACCAAAGAGATGAGTCCGAGTGTGAGTGCTTTCCAGGCTTTCAATGCGATAAGAGCGAAGGCCAATGGAAGCAAAACGGTTGTTTTGAATTTCAAACCGAGCAAAAATGGGATCAAAACTTTCTTAACGAGACCTCGACCTAAGTTATAAGAATAATGATAAATGAATAAAAATGCTGTAAATTGTATGAAATTTATTGAAAAAGTACCTTCATTTGGGTTTCCTTCTTCCAATGGAATGTTCAAACTGTCTGGGATCATGTGGTTCAATGTTGACACCATGAATGATGGCACATTTTCATTGATGACTGCCTTTGGATAACGGATATTGAGGTAATGTGTTGACAAAAATTGATCAACTTTGCTGACCAAATTGACTTCATTGCTGCGTGCACCTTCTTCTTGTGTTTCTGGCTCATCAGCAACGCTAACCGAATCATTTTTCAAGATGCTCAAATCGTTGGTGATGTGAATTTCACGTTTTTCAATCACTTTGTTGAACCATTCCAATGCTTTTGGTTGAATGCAATCCGTATTCAAATTCACCAAACATGTTGAGTAAATATCGTTGAATGTATCCAACAATGTATCTTGACCGCGTGAACTGTGCACCAAACACAAAACAACGACGCTCAATTGAATGAAATTTGTAACCTTCATATTGAATGCAAGTGATAAAACGAAACAAAACCGAAATCACTTGAACACTTGAAATTTAATTGAAGCCACTATTCTATTCGAGTGTTAAGCAACGACTGTCATAAAATCCATTCAATTCATTTGTTTTTATATCAACCACTTTAATTGGACGAAGTAATTTTCGATTATGGTTTTCGAATTTTAATTTTGTCTAGTCGATGACACCCAGCCGATGCGACCGTAAACATACCTTTAATAGAGTAGGAGAAGTCTGGTGCGTGCGAGCACAAAAATGGTTTATGCTTCTTGTTTACACAAGTGCGTTCAATTTCATTGAGTAAGACGCAGTTTGTAAGACACAAACCGGATGGAAAGAAAGAAAAATTGGGTTGGAACGTGATTTGATTTTATTATCGACGGATGATACAAATGTTTAGCTCAATTCTACTCCTTGTTTGCGTGAAAGTCATTAAAATATTTTTTTTCTCGTCTAATTTAGCATTTTAATGCATTTTTTTCTGCATTAGACCATTGTACTTGGTTTTACATGATCGTCGTTCATTGATGAATTTTGAAATTATTTACTAAAAACAAATTCGTGACCATAGAATCATAAATTTTTAGTCATTTAAAGTGAAATTATTTTAATATTCCAACTGAATTTACAATTAGTCGATTTTTATCAATGAAAGTAGTTAACGATCTTTTGTAACCAAATTTTTCCATGGATAATGTAAGTGGCCACATTTTTTTGGTAACTTCATCACAAAATTGCAAACAAATTCAATAGTTGAACCACTTTTGTAATATCATCGTACTTTCAGTTTCATTGAGATGATCGCTGAGATTATTGCACTGAAATGAAGAATTCTCAATGAAACAGCATAATAATAGGAGAATTAAAAACATAACATTGTTGCTATACAATCCTCTATTGTTATCCAATTATATAGAATGGTTAATAAAAATGTACGTGCCTGGGAAATATCCTCATCATTTTCACAGCATGAGTGTAGATAGACTTGATGTTTATAGATGAATCAATAGTTTCTACAGCAGATTATTGAACTATGATTTGAGTTAAATTATTTTGCACAGTTTGAGAATATTACTTGTATGATAACATCGTTGTACCATTGAAACTGAAAAATTGTGTTTCAGCTTGAGCATGAAGAACATTATATTTTTTTATAAAATATAATAATCAGATGCTGGTAAAACAAAGGGAAACATCATTTCTGATAATTATGAGCATTTTTGATAATTACTATTCGTAGTGTGAAAACCTACTAGTGCTTTCTGATAGGTTTTAATAGCAAACACTCTGGAGGGCACATGCTTTTTCAGTGGAAGTTGTTTTGGGTTCAATTTGATTTGATTTTTTTTTTGCTGTCATTTTTAGACGAAAATATTTCCAAATCTTGGAATATTTTGCATGTTTGATAATAAACTTTAATCAAAGTAAATTCCAAAGCGTGCAAATGACATTTTCTTTCGTTATCGATTCGATAATATAGAATTGTAAACAACTTTAAGTGATTTTTTTCAATTAAAAAAGCGATTTGCTGAATAACCCAAATCCAAACATAAAAACGGAAAGTTTGTATACAGATCATACCATTCAAATAATTATTTAAAAAAAATCGACAAATAAAAAAGAAATATTTGAAAAAAATCAACAAATTTGTTTAATTAAAAAAGGTGCAAATGCAGATTATTTAAGTTAAGATAGTCGGAGAATATTTCTAGTACTATGTGTCTGTTTCATTCTGTCATCGATTTATTCCATTAGTAACAAGGGAAGTCCAAATATAAACTTTGGTGACGAATATTTTATGAAAGAATTTGTTCCATTAACACATTTCGGTTGAGAATGTGTAAAATGTAGGATATAGTTTCTCTAATATCCAACTGATTTATATTATATGCAACAAGTGATGTATATGTGTCTATTTCTGTTTGAACTGCAAAAAGTTTCATTTTCACTCGAATTTGAATGTTGTTAAAAAATAATGAATGTGCGTCACAAAAATTGATTTCACATAACACGAAGAATTCAAATGTTTTTTTTTTTTAAATGAAAATTCATATAATGAAGATATCGCAACTTACTTTGTATGTTATCCATCAAAACTAACGGAAATGCGAACGGATTTCTAAGTGCACAAGTGGAAAGAATGCGACCAATAACAAATATTCTCACATAATCGATTAATTTGAACATTCGTTTCATGTACATTTCGCGCACCCAGTGAAAATGGTAAACTGGGTACTATAGCAAAAATTTGACATAAATCGAACAATAAAAAAACATTTAAATGCTGCATTAGCTGGGTCGATAATCGACAACGTGAGACCAATTCTAAAAACTCACCAAAAATTATACACGCGACTAAATTATTTAGTTATTGACATGAGCATACAATGTCGTGGTATTGTTTTACGCAGTTTTTTTTATCGTGGTAATATGTTACTCAAAATGCAAAACCAATTTGGTGTCCGGCGTGTCGTTGTTCCGTTTCTTTTCTTCAGCTTATGTCTATGCGTCTTGGCAATTCTCAATTTTCTTTTTTTTATTGTGTTACCTGGTAAAAGTATGAATACTTGTATATGCTTTGGCCGTACAACTGAGGTGTTGCTTATGTTTTTAACAATTGGTTTGTTTTGCACTTTATTTGGTTCGAAATATTGTGACGTATGTCAGTTTGATAAAGCTTACGCCCCACACTTTATTGTCTTAATTGAATAGCTAATTAATCGTATAAAAGCCGGAGCACGATAATCAATTAACATCAGAGCCTAGTTTACTTCTGGCAAAGCCACATCGCAACCAGTGAAATTCACTTCAATTCTTTTTTTTATCAAAATGATTTCCCGATCAGTTATCCTTGCTTCAGCTATATTCGCTGTTTTGGCCTGCAGTGCATTCGCTAGTCCGGTGAGCTTTGTTGACCTTTTTTGTAAAATTGAAAAAATTGACAAGAATTTTGAATAATTTGGATTTTTTCTATCGTTTTAATTTCCAATAGAGAGTTGGAGAGGCCCGTTCAACTTCAGACATTTTAGACGCACTCACAAACTACGTTCAACGCAACGATGTTTCATTGGATTTGCCAGTTGCCGATAGCAAAATCACCATTTCAGCACGTAACTTGGAAAATGATGAAGTTGACTTCAAAGTTAAATTCAACAATGCTCCAGTTGAATCGCGTAAATCGAAATTGAAGAAGGTCGCCATTCCAATTTTGACTTTCATCCTTTTGAAAGTCATCACACTTGTTCCATTGGGTCTTGGCATCTTGGGAATTAAGGCATTCAACGCACTTCAATTATCATTCTTCTCATTTGTCATCTCGGTCGGTTTGGCTGTTTTCCAACTCTGCAGAAAGGTAAGGCATTTTAGAGCTTCCATTTGATATGAAAAACAATTTTTAATTTCAAATACATTTGAATTGATCAATTTTCTGTTTTTTATCAGCTCTCTGACCAACATCCAACCACCATCGCTGCTCCAGATGTTTACACCCGCAACTTTGCTCAAGAAGTAAACGAACCAGCCCAAGATATTGCGTACAATGCCTACTTGTAAATTATGAACGTGCTTAAATGTTAAGCATCGATTTGAAACCCCAACAAGAAAATTAAACACATAATTTATTGTATTTATTTTAATTTATTGAAACGAGGGCAGAATAAAGAGAACAATTGCATCAAAAGCATGAAATGAACCGAATGATTTTTTTCATTTTTTTAATATTTAGTCATTTTTTCTGATTTTGTATTGATCAAATACAATATGCTCGAAAAATCTTATTAATCAAGAATTAAAGGAATTTCTGTGCAAAAAATGCATAAAATTTGATACTTTTTGTTTCTTTTACACTTAAAAATCTGTTAAAATAAATAACAAGAGACGTTTGGATGCAAGTATTTTTCTTTTGTTTTCAATGAAAGTTGCAGAGGATTTTCTCTCATTTAATAAACCAAATGATCCAAACTAAATTGTATGCATATTTTGGTACGATATAGATTCTATTAGTATCAACAACGAGGCTCTCAAGCTCGACTTGTGTTATTGATACTTCAGCCACATATTCTGCGAAAGTGACTCGCGCAATGTTTTTGTCTGAAAAAGCCTTTATTTATGTTGAATCCTAGCAATGTTTTTAACAGATGAAATCAGTGCCCATTTCTACTACAGACATCATTGAGTTTTGAAATCGTTTCCAAAAAATCCGGCACTCAATTTATAATTAAAAAAATGGGACTTCAATAAATTGATTAAAATTCATCATGAGTAGCATCTTGGTAGAAATTAGAAATCAAAATGAAAATCGAAATGAAAGTGAAACACTTTCTATGTATACGTCGCAAGTACTGGTCTCATTTAAATGCCACGTGAGTTGGGACAGTTATTCGTTGGTGTCATACGTGCTTGCAACTAAAACGACACAATTAACGGAAATAAATTCTATCATAAAATTGAATTATCGTGATTTAAATTTAAATAGTCAACGTCTGTAATGAATTCAACCTGTCATTTGCATTTTGGAAAATTGCCAACTTCTCTTTATGTCTTCAGGTACTAAAGCAACACTGTTAACAAGCAATAAAGTATATTTTTGTATTGATGATTTTTGAACAATTGAATTGCTTCCCCATAAAAATTTGAAATTATGTTGACCACCTATCTATGGTCCAAACGAAATTAAGCTGCAATTTTTTTTTGATTCAAATATCAAAGTTTTTCCGGTTTTTCGAAAAAACAGAAAGTATAAAAAAGATTATTGGAAGGTACATTTGCGTAGGAAAGTTTGTGCACAGTTTTATCGGAAAATGAATGATTGATATTTTTGTTATGACAAAATAAGGCAGATTGTTGTTGTTTAATTTTTCACGCTTTATTTGTAATAATTTATGATTTGATAAATAAATAATTTCATTTGAATAAGTTACATAATTCTTTGCTTCGTATCTCTTATTGCTAAGAAATAAATAGAATTGTTTTTTTTCTTTCTTCTTTCTTTAAAATGTACAATGCATTTTTTATACAAACAAATAAATTAAGCGGAAACATTCAACTTAGATGGTTGAGTATGAGGATGGTTTTGAAGTGGCTGTGGCTGATGATGAGCTACCACTGTTGGCAACGGCTGAGCTGCCCGAGTAGTAGGCACTGTAGGCCAAGTTTTGTGCTGATGGGTCCCAGATGCGTGCATACGGACCGCCGCTGGTGGCACTTGGTTCCCAGCTATTTGGGTCGTATGACGACGGTGCAGCGGTGGATGTGTCAACTGGTGCGGCCGGTGCAGCTGGTTTCTTGAACAAATTATAAGCGATGAATCCAACAACCAAAGACAAGGCCAATTTTGAGATGATCAATGCTTTCACAGCTTTTATTCCGATGATGCCAACAAACAATGGAAGAATGGCTTTCAATTTCAATTTCAAAAGCAAAAGTGCTGGCAACAAAAGTTTCTTCTTCAAATCGTCATCTTTGTGTTTACGAGCTGTGAATAATTTTTTGATAGATTAATAATAGATTTGTTTGGCTTAAATTGATTATCATTCAAAACGAAAAATTCGTTCACACAAATATTATTCATTTTTGATTTTACACATACGCTGGATTTTTTTTTTTGTTATTAGTTTTAGTTGATTTGAAAGAAACAACAACAAAACCAAATATTTGCGCGAAACGAATTTGAAATAAATCACACTAGATTTTTAAATTTGTTTTGCTGTACCTTCGGTGGCTGCTTCTTCGGATACTTTCACATCGAAGCCACGATCGGCACGGAAAGTGATTTCCGATTTACGGAAAAATGTTTCGGGCAATTCAAAATGGAGTTCGTTGGTTTTCAAGTATTTTGCAACACGATCGAAGATTTGTTCGTCAACTGATGATGCCATTGAACGAGCTGATCTGTCTTCAACACCCAAAATTGTATTCAAATAAGTCAACACATTACTTTTCATACAACCCATGTCGTAGCAATTGTTTAGAATTGTTGAGACCAATTCATTTCCACTGTTGATTTGAGCACGTCCGCTATACACTGAATTATCCACAACGCCGGCAATAGCGCTTTGCACAATGCACAACAAAGCAGCAATTTTACAGATATTCGATACACTTTTATTCATCATTTTGAACGAAAAAAATGAGTTTTTCTTTTCTTTTCCAATTGATTCAAAAAAACAAATAAAAAATAACTAAACAGTTCGATGTGTACGGTATTCCGATCCGATGCGATCAGTTGACTGAATAACAAATGAATGATATCGTCAGTTGAAAAGACAATTTATTTTATACTACTGCTCCCAGACAATCGACCAACCAATTGTGTCACATGCCAGTACTCAACGCACTTACCGTTCCACACATGACCACACATTCATTTGTTGTTGCAATTGTATTCTTTTGCTTGATATTCCCTCTACGTTGAACTCGTAAGTGAAATGAAATTCCAATATATTCGAACGACGAAAAAAAAAAACATTTCTTCATTTTTGGCTTTGTGCTACCGGATCGGCTAGCGCATTTGGCCCGTTGTTTTCCTATAGATCGTGTGCATTGTTTTGGTTGTGCTAGAAATAATGAAAAAAGAGAAGCACGACTATCGCATAAAATATGTGAATTAGTGACGTGAATATGATGATTTTTTCGGTAATAGCATAGACAATGTGATGTATTTTAATTAAAGTAGGTGATTCAAACACACTACTTCAATCAACAGTGACAATGATATGGTTTTCGCAAAATACCTCGCACACGGTGTGTTCCCATTCATTGTACTATATCTACATAACAATGTTTAATGCGCGCACCGGAAAAAAATTAAATCAAAATCCAAAATTGGTGATCATTTCGTATGCACAATATGCTTTGAACATCGAAATATTTTTTTTTTCACTTCTATCAATCAGTTTTCGTTTGTGTTCGGATATTTTGGCGTACATCGAATTAGTTGATTACCAATTTCTTTAAATCTATGATGATTTTTTCCAATTTAGATATGAATCAAATACATTTATTCGTCAATTTAATCAAAATAATTGATATTCTACATTGATAACATAACTGTGAAATTCAATCGAGAAAAAAAAAGTTTCGGATCTATGACGTACTTTTAGGCCATAAACTATACATTTATTATTATAAATTCATACATTAATAGCCGGATTTCATGCCATCGTCCAAAATTGAAAATCGAAAAGATATGAAAGCCGGGTTAGATTACGCAGTCAATCTATTTTTTGAAAAGAAATTATAATGTTGAATAAAATGAAAAAAGTCACTCTGTTGAATTTTCACAATTTCAATTCAGGTTTATTATATATATGATTTTCTGCGAATAGAATCAAATGATAATGATCAAAAAAATAAAAGAAAATCATTTAGTGTTGTGCAAATTAAGCGAAAATTTTCTCTTCTCTTCTCTTTTTAGTAACGACTGTGCCCGGTTTATGCATGGCTTCTGGATGATTGGCCAACTCGGGTGAGCAAGTACTAACTGGACTGCTGAGAATACATTGTTTCAAATCATAAAATATTGGGCTATCATCTTTGGTAAGGAATGAAATGGCGACACCAGTTTTTCCGGCACGTCCAGTACGACCGATACGATGTGTGTATTCTTCGATTGTTTTTGCCATGTCGTAATTGATGACCATTGAAACGTCTTTGATATCGATACCTGAAATACAAAAAAAAAAAATTGAATCAGTTGACAATTCTAAATGAAGCTTCGTTTTTTTAACCGTACCTCTTCCAGCAACATTTGTAGCAACCAAAATGTCCTTAGCACCACCTGGAAAAAAATATTTTTATTTTTTTTATTGAACACGTTACGATAAAAAAGTATACTCACTTTTAAGTGCAGCCAAAGCATATTCACGCTGTTCTTGTCCTTTTCCACCATGCAACGTACACGTGCTGTGGCCCATTTTTTCCAATCCTTTTGCCAAAACATCGGCTCCCTTCTTTTGATTGACGAAAATCATAATCGGAGCGTCGAAACCTCTATTAAGAATTTCAACCAATTTCTTGCGCTTGTCATTCTCTCCCATCATGTATGCTATTTGTTCTGTACGTTCGGTTGGTTTACCGATTGAACCAATGTATACGGTGGCCGGTCTTCGTAAATAGGTTCGCGCTAAGCGCTCTACAGGCGGAGGCATCGTGGCCGTGAACATGACAGTTTGTCGATACTTCTTTTTCGAGTAGAAATTTTGCATCAATACCTATAGATTATAATCACATAGAAAATAATGGAAATTAATCAATAAGCAAATGGAATAGTAATTTTTAAGTTTTTATATCTTAAGACATACATTTTCATCTTCGGCATCGTCAGTGTCCGGTTTCAAATTGGAGACCGGCATAAAGTCCAAAATCTTCTGTACATCAGGTTCGAAACCCATGTCAATCATTCTGTCAGCTTCATCGAGAACAATATACGTACACTGATTCAATACCAAATAGCGATTCTCAAGCACATCAATCAAACGACCCGGCGTTGCAATTACAATTTCACATCCCATACGCAATTTAAAACCTTGATCTTCACGTGACAAACCACCGACAACGACAACAGTTCTGGAATGAAAGTGGAATCGGGATGTTTGGTTAAATTGCAAAATAAATGAATGGAAAAATTTGAAATAAAACTCACCTTATTCCGAGCGGTTCACCGAATTTATTTGTCTCTTCTTCAATTTGCTGGGCCAATTCACGAGTGGGTGCCAAAATAATAGCATATGGACCTTGATCGGCATCTTCCAAACGCTCGATTTTCGGTAGAGATTGAATCCATGACAACAATGGGATTAAGAATGCCAAAGTTTTTCCAGAACCTGTGAAAGTTAATCGATTTCATTTGGGTCATAAGAGAAAGTGTGTAACGAATGTATTACTATCTATTTTGTATACAATAAAAGTAATAGAGAATGAATTCATACCAGTTTCAGCAACGCCAATAATATCGCGATTTTGTAATCCAATTGAAATGGCTTGACGTTGAATGGGTGTTGGTTCTTTGTATCCGACCTTTTCAATGATATCCAAAATGTCTTTTGGAAACCCGGATTCCGTCCAGTTTCGTATTGGATTTGGAATTTTTCCACCTTTAATCGTAATATTGTAATCTTCACGGAAAATACGCCAATCACGTTCTGTCATTTCATCCACCTCCTTTTCGGACCAGTGACGATCATCCCATTTTTGTTTATCTTCCTTTCGCTTTACTTTCTTCAAACGAACCTTTTCTTGTTCTTTTTCAGCTTCGGTACGTCGCTTTTCCAGTAAATCACCATAGAAATGTGATTGTTGCTTTCGCTATGGAATTTTATTAAATTGGAATCGATTCGAATTGATTAGTCGATGAAGCAAACTAATATAGTTGAATAACAAAACTCACCTGTTCCTTAATATCGATACCAGCAATATTGCCACGACCAAAGAATTGAACATGATGTCTATCTTTATAAAGTAAGTTGTAATCATTCGATGTATCTTCATTTGTGTCCCAATCAAAAACAAATTTGCGATCATTTATACGACGTACACGACGCTTCTTCCTAACATACCCCAAATACCGTTCACGAATGGCCTCGGCCTCTTTCTCTTTGTCTTTGCTCGGATCATCCAGACGTTGTCGCGATTGATCTTCTTTGTCATCGCCTCGGTCCTTTTCACGGTGTCTACGTTCTCTTTCTCGCTCTCTATATATTGAATAAAAACAACAAAAGTTTATACACATTTCTTTCTGATTAATGCAAAGTTACATTACGTATACCTGTCTCTATCGCGTCTATCCTTATCGTCACGGTCTTTTTCACGTCGCTCTTTATTCAATATTTGTGTGACCGGAACGTCGCCGAATCGGGTAACAGCCGATTGTGCAGCACGCATCGCTGCAACTTCTTCTTGGCGCCGTTTGAGTGCCTCGGCTGCACGTTGCTCCTTTGTAATAAACACCGGCTTACTTCGAGCCGCCTCTTCGGCTTTCTTCTTTTCCAAAAGTTCTTCCAACGAAAGTGGTTCGGCTTTCTTGCCTTCCTTTGGCTTTTCGTCAACATTTTCTTCTTCGTCTTCGCCTTTGACCTTCAATTTCGGTTTTGTATCCATGCTGAATTTTATCGGTTTTCTATCCTCTTCATGTTTTCCTTTTGAACTGGATTCCGATTTTATGCGCTCAGCACCATATCTATCTTTTGACGAAACAGCATCTTTATCTCTGGCTCGGTCGCCTTCCTTTGAACGAGATCTACGGCGATAATCCTTTTCGCGCAACTTTTCTTTCGATCTTGAACGTCGGTTTCGATCTCTTGGAGACCGTGATCTGGATCGTCGCTCCCTTGAACGAGAACGTCGCTTTCGCTCATTTCCCATTGCAAACTTTCAAATTATTAACCAATCTAAAATTAGAGAAAAATAAATTTGTTTGTGTTTGGTTTGTAAACGTTTATGGAAAAATTGAGGTTATTTCATTTGGACGAGGTAAAAAGAAAAAAAGAAAGTGAAAAATTAGCTTTTGAACATAATTTTTCGGTTTATCGAACCTATTTTTTTGTTTGAACCAACTTTTTACTTAAAAATATAAACTAACAAGTTTTTTTGTATGATTTTAATTGTTTTAGAATGAATTTGTTTAAAGAAAACTTAATGCAGGTATATTCTGTGTTGCATTTACATTGACATTGACAGTTGTTCCAATACATTTCCATTGGGATAAGAATTTCACGGATAGGATAGTCGTTGATTGTGTTAGTGATGTTTGTTACAGTGTATGGTTCGTTTATTGTGGAGAACTGTCATGCATATAGGTATACGTGTATGGATACACGGTGAATCTGTTGGTCGATTATTAAATATTACCAAAAACTGATTTTTAATTCATCAAAACATTTTCAAAATATATTCGTGAAATACATGAATTCAATTCCAACCACCTTCTATTAGAAGTTATCACTATTGCTGCACAATTTATGACAAAAGTAAAACTTATTGAGCATCAAGAACGGTAATTACTCGAATTTCTTTGGATTTTTTCCATTTTGTCTTAGTACAAAAGTGATTTATATATATATTGAATTTTGGCAGTGTTGAATTATCATCAGAACAACGACAGTGCGGCCAGAACAAAACTAGATACAAAACGAAGGCGACGCTAATAAAACGATATTGTTATAATCGATCGATTTTGGACTTGAATGACTGAAAAATGATTGTTTTGAGGAAATATTCGAATGCTCAGCAATGTAAATCGCTCTTAGATAACCATTCAAATATTTCGTCGAAGCAATGGTCATTTGGTTAATCATTTACACGTCCAGGTGGTAAATACCGAAATCCCTCCCCCAGTGCCCATGATTCACATTGTGAATCTACTGCTTGATATTTGACTCGATTGTTAAAGATTTCCAAATTGTTATAATCGATCAATATCTATTTCGGATCTGAATGGACAATGATTCAACGAAATATTTGAATGCTCAGCAATGTAAATCGCTTATAGACAACCATTCAAACATTTCTTTCAAACAATGGTTAAACATCACATCCTAGTGGAGGATTAATACCAAAATCCCCATTGAAATTTTCATAAATTTTGTATGGAGACACCATGGGAGGGATTGCCCAATAGCAAAAATGAAATATGCGCAAAAAATTAGCTATAGTTGGTCATACACAGTGATGGTTTTTTACTATCTGAATAGCGCTAGCTATTCGCAGCGTCTGTTTGGTTTTCTTCATATTTTCAATATTTCTGTTCAATAGTCAAATTAAACTATCTACAATTCGCAGACACAATTTTTTTTCTCAAAGTAGTTATTTTTTCATATTAAAAAATTCATTTTACCGGCTTGTCTCAAAATGACATAGTTTAACTTTTGACGTGAAAAAGTGATAAAAATGCCGTAAAATATTCACATGTTAAAAGTACATAGAGGATTTAAATTATTTTTTTTATTTTGTACCTAACATTTTGTAACATTTTCATTTGACTTCTTTAGCAGGTATATCGCTTAGTTGAACATTAACAAGAATTTCACAGATAGGATAATCGTTGATTGTGTTAGTAATGTTCGTTACAGTGTATGCTTAGTTCATAAAGATATACCTGTACGCTGTATAGTCATTAGTAACACTGTGGATCAAATGGTTGATATTTGACTCGACTGGTAAACATTTTCAATAGCCGGTGAATTTAAAACAAAACCATTTTCAAAATATACTTGTGAAATACATTAGTTCAATTCCAACCACCTTCGCATACTATTGGATGAGCAACAATACAAATTACATGTATTAAAAATCGACGCGTCAAATTGGGCATCATTTTTAACGGTAATTAGCAATTTTTCACTGGATTTTTTCCTCCATTTTTTTCTTAGTACTAAAGTGATTTCGTTTGATTCATTGACAGTGTTGAATTATCATCAGATCGACAACAATGTCACGACGTTCGACCAGAATAGCTGCAATACAAAGCATCGAAACCGGTAAACATTTAGCACCACCAAAACCAAAGCGACGCAAATTGAACCATGCCAAAAAACAAAATGGCGATAGCAATAGTTCAACTACTATTTTGGAACTGAATGAACATTGCTTTCAGGAAATATTTGATTGGTTATCTGTGAACGATTTACATTCATTTGGTAAAACATGTACAAAATTACAAAAACTTGCTGGCTGTCACTTTCAACAAAATTATCCGACACAATCCGTTCAGTTTTGCGAATTATGTTCAGTATTACAGAAATTTGATGGTTTCGAAAAATATTCCAAAAATATAACTATTACTATCTGTAAGGAATGTGAACGGAATTCTATCAATAAGAACCGAGACGAGCAATATCAGTATATCAACGCACAGTGTAATCAATCACTTAAACGCATCAAATTTGAACGTTGTACTTTGACTGCATGTGCTTTGGATAACATTCGTACCGCATTGAATAGTGTTGAAGAACTGCGCATATCGTCTTGTACTGCTGTGGACGATTTGCATGAATGTTTGCTGAAACATTGCCCGAATTTAAAGATATTATTCATTGACAATACACTGTTTTCAATAAATTGGAAATGGCTGCATCAAACGTATCCAATGCTTGTGCATTTGCAATTGATTCGGATGCCAAGGAGAAACTATGAACCAATGGACCTGGTGTTGCAGTTTCTTGAAAAGAATCCAAATATTCGAAAACTCACAGTTGGTATGAGTTATCTCGAAGAATGCGTCGAATCATTGATGGAAACAAATATTCAGCTCGATGAGCTCACCATTAAAGAGTACAGCCAGAAGAATGAAATACCGACCAGTTTAATAAATCAACTCTACGAACGTGGCTTCTACAAAAAAATAAATTTGTTAGCCCGAGATGTAGTCAATGTTACAGACTGGGAATGGAATATTTATGGACTTGGAAAGTTCTATGCTCAAATAAGTACACAGCCTAATTCAGATTATTCTAATTTGGTCAATATCAAAGAATTATGGCCCCGTTGGAGTCCCGACATACGACGAAATGTATGGCCAGGACATAGATACCTGAGTAAAGAAGTCTACTACATTGAACTGGATCGATTCGCAAAATGTATGATAAACCTCGAACGAATCTGGCTTAGTTTAAATCTTTTTTTTACGTTTAGCAACATTCAAATTCAAAATTGACAGACTTCCTCAAAAACAAAATTAAACTAAAAATTGTTTTCTAAACGTATTGTTCAGAATGATTTTGAAATTTGCGTGTGTAGAGTATACATGTGTAGACATATGATGTTCTATTGACAGTTCTTTCAATGACATTGACATTTGAACGCTGTTTTCATTTACAAAAACATTGATACGTATGCATCCTACATCAATTCTACCGTAAACATTTGACTCTATTTTCAGAATAGTTTTTGTTGGTAAAAACGACACACACGAAAAATTTATTGTTGATATACGAATTGACGACATTGAAAACTTCAATAGAATTCAAGTCGGAAAATAATTACAATTGTTAAAAATGTCATTCATCTAGTTTTGTTGATTTGTGTATAACAATAGAATTTGTGTGCACACAGAGTAAGTCTTTTTATTTTTTTTTTTATTGGTTGACGTATTAGCGTTAAGTTTCACATCGTATTAAATAGGGTAGTGTAAATAAAGTGAATTCATCACACAAGCATCTTGAAATCTTCCAAAAGTGTCTTCCAACGCATCACTTTCACGTCACTCATAATTTCATCGGTTATTCAATAAAATTTTAATTTAAACAGTTTCATTTTTTGTTGATTTCATTCATTGAGTATTGCATTTTATTATCAGCTGTTATCGAGTGATGACCGCAACAAACAAGTTTTAATATGACTTCATTCCATTAACATCAGTGGGTGTAATGGATACGACTAAGAGATTACACATCAACGAAACCATATAGTTCATCACAATTTCACTTTGTTGCTATGCACGAATTTAAGTTTTAATTTTCAATATATTGATGTGTTAACTTTTATTTCATGTGATTAGCTTGTAATGTGTAATCTAGATAATAAATAAATAAATGATGTATAATTTCAGTGCAATATATATTCGTATAATCGTTGTGAAAGTATACACGTGAAAATGTTTTCAACGTCAAACTCAACGGATGCTATTAATCCGAATATTATTACTGCGGAGAGCGAACGGTCACCAATAGCAGGCATGCGAATCTTTCGTCGATTTGGTGCATTAGTTGGAAATAATCATTCAACAAGTTCCAACTCAACAAATGATGGATACGTGGAATTCGGTATTTCGGATACAGAACGAACTGGCAGAACATTGGGAACATTTGCTGGTGTTTTTAGCCCCGTCGCACTTTCCATGTTCAGCGCTTTGCTATTCATTCGAGTTGGTAAGTGATTTTTTTTTATCTTCCGAAATACACAATTTCTACCTTTTCATTGAAGAAATCATTTTCTTCAAAAAAATTCGCCAAAAAAGCGTTATTCATCGAAGATTAAATATTTAGAAAAAAAAATCATCATTTCGATTCAATCGTAGTATAAATATATGAATCACCATTATTTACATGAAATAATAATGTATTTGTTTATCAAAATGAAATATAAACATGTTGTGTAATGATTTCAGGTTTTCTTGTTGGAAATGCTGGTCTATATGTGGTATTGCTTCAATTTGTAATCGCATACGCGATACTGTTGTTTACAGTCTCTTCAGTGTGTGCGATTTCAACGAATGGAGCGGTCGAAGGAGGCGGTGTCTATTGTAAGTACACAAAAAAATATAGAATTTTATCGCTCTTTTCGTTTTTTAAAAAGTGAATCACATTTTGTATGTTTTAGTTTAGCGTAAAATATTCGTAGTTTGAATACAAAAAAAAAAATATTTTTTTCTTGATAAATATTAGATGTTTAAAAAAATGTCATTTTCAGTCATGATAAGTCGAACTTTGGGCCCTGAATTTGGTGGAGCCATCGGAACGCTATTTTTTTTCGCAAACGTTGTCGGAAGTGCTTTAGCGATTACTGGCTGTACCGAAGGTATCGTCGACAATCTGGGACCTGGCGGCTACTATGGCGGCGAACATGGACTTATAAATAACGGGCCATGGTGGCGTTTTCTCTACTGTACACTTGTGAACACATTAATGTTGCTTGTTTGTTTGGTCGGTGCATCGTTGTTTGCAAAAACAAATGTACTCATTCTGGGAATTGTGATTGTTTGTTTGATTTCAACATTTGTTTCGTTTTTGACAAGAGGCGAACTTCAGGTACAAATATTAACTCTCAAATTAAAAAAAATAATAAACAAAACTAATGAGAACATTGCCTTTATATAGGTCCCCGTACCAAGTGACAATACACTCGTTCAAAATGCAACACATCTAGTAAATTATACATACACCGGACTTAGTATGGATACCTTACAGGCCAATCTTTATCCACAATATGGTCAAGATTATTCGGCTGGCGGTAGATATGTAACATTTGCCATTGTGTTTGGTGTTTTATTCTCTGGTGTGACTGGCATAATGGCCGGTGCAAATATGAGCGGTGAATTGAAAAGTCCAAGTCGAAGCATCCCAGTTGGTACAATGTCAGCGGTTGCATTCACATTTACCTGTTATGTGCTGCTATCATTATTCATTGCAGCAACATCGACAAGTGAATTGCTAAGAAATAACTATCTATTTTTGATGCCCGTCAATCTATGGCCGATTTTTGTTGCGATTGGTATTTTAATGGCGACATTTTCAACGGCATTATCAAATTTGATTGGTTCGAGTCGGGTACTTGAAGCAATGGCAAGGGATAGAGTGTATGGAAGAATTTTGGATTTTGTATCGCGCGGTACTTACAAAAATAATCCCATTGCAGCGGTGCTGATTAGTTGGATACTTGTCGAAGGCATATTATTGATTGGTTCATTGAATTTAATCGCACAAATTAATTCAGTCCTGTTTTTATTATCATATATGGCAACGAATTTGGCATGTTTGGGAATTGAATTGACCGGTGCACCAAATTTCCGTCCCACCTTCAAATATTTTACATGGCATACATGTCTTATCGGTTTAATTGGAACGCTTACAATGATGTTTATTATCAATTTCATTTATGCTTCCATCTCAATCATATTATGTTTGATTCTAATCATTTTCCTACACATCTTTTCGCCGATATCACAAAAAACTGACTCTGGTTCAATATCGCAAGCGCTAATGTTCCATCAGGTTCGAAAATATCTGTTGATGTTAGACTCACGTAAGGATCATGTCAAATTTTGGCGACCTCAAATGCTCCTTCTCTTATCGAGCCCACGTACCGCATGTCCGCTGATTGATTTTGTGAACGATATGAAAAAAGGCGGACTGTATGTGTTGGGCCACGTGAAAGTCGGTGAATTTGGTGAATATAAGTCAAATGAGGATCCAGTCATTGAAGAATACGGAAAGTGGCTATCATTGATCGATCACATGCGAGTGAAGGCATTTGCTGAAGTTACAATGGCACGCACAATACGAGAAGGCATACAACATTTAATTCGATGCTCTGGAATGGGCGCCATGAAACCGAATACCATCATTTTAGGCTTTTATGACGAGGAAAATTTAACCGATTTCTTTATGAAGTAAGAGGCAACACATTTTTCCATATTCAAAACTGTTGTAATTTCATATTTCCTTGAACATTTTATTTGCAGCGAGAGTTCTTTGTATAAAACGGAAAAATTCAATACAAACAATGAGATAACGTTCCCAATTAGGCCAAATGGAGTGCGAGATCACTTGACACCGGAGGAATATGTGGCGATAATTTGTGATGTATTGCGTATGAAAAAGAATATTTGTTTGTGTCGTCATTTTCATCGTTTGGACAAACATTTAATTGCAAAGAGCAATCATATTTTATACATTGACGTCTGGCCCATTAACGTATTTGATCCGACCAATAATAATCCGTTCGATGTCGTTTCTCTATTCATGCTTCAACTGGCATGTATCATCAACATGTTGCCAAAATGGAAAAGCTTACAATTGCGCGTTTTCTTGTGTGAATCAAACAATTCCAGTCGACAAAGGTAAGAGACTATATATAGATTTTTATGGTGATGTGTAAACAGTCATTGTATCTTATATATCTTATGTCTTGTATCGTCCATTTCTCGTATCGTTTAATCTAAAAAAAAGCAATTTCAGTGTTAATTCATCGGCGTCATCGTTTGATCGACCGGCTGAATTTAAACTACGGCAACTACTCAAGGAATTGCGTATATCGGCGTCAATCCATCAGATACCTGAATGGTACCAAAATGAGGAATTCGCACAAAACGGAAACATTCTGAAATTGTTCACAAACAATGGCGATAACGATGGAATTGACATCTCTGATGAGGACATAAATCGATCGAAACTGTATATGCAAGGGTAAAAAGATGACATTTTGTTTCGATGATACATTTTCAATAATTGCTGTTTTTTTTTTTTTGCACAGAGTTAACAAAATCATTCAGGATCAATCGAATCAGTCTGCTTGTACGTTCATCTATTTAGCATCACCGCCGAACATTAATTCATCAAACTGGCAGGAATCCAGCCGTCATTATTTGGAGCTATTGACCGAACTGACGGTTGATCTGCCGCCAACAATCCTTGTTCACGGTACACACACGGTCACATCAACGAATCTCTAACATAACCACCAAATGAAAAATGAACTTGGCAATCGAAATGACAGAATGAATATTGAACTTAGGACACACAGGACTATCGATAATTCGATCCATGATGATTAACTCTATTTTTTTACACATATATACACAAAACACAATATTACTATTACTCTTAGTTTATAGCATGTATTAACAATGTATTAGTTAGAAGCAAAGATAAAAGAGAATCTATCGTGATAGGATGCACACAGTGTGTCAGATACGAATATGCGTAATTTCCCAAAAAAATAATTGATATTTGCATACAATAGTGATAGTGGTATAAATATTCCTCAAATGTGTCGTGATTGTAGCATTGTGACGTAAACAAAAAAAAAGTATAGTATTTTTTTAAACGTATAAATGTTAAATGTTCCAATTGATGATATTCTTTTTAGAAATAAATTGACAAATCTTCCGACTTTGGAGTAAAATCAAAACAACGATATGTATCTGAATGTTTTCACTAATTGAATTTGATATGGCATATATTTATTGCACATTTATGGCAATTTATATATCAATGTGTATTATTTAATGATGAAATTTAAAATAGGAGACCCAGAGAAATTAGATGAATGTCGCTGCTGAGAAATGACACTTTTGTATGGAGAAATTCTCACCGGAATCAACAATTGATGCAACGAGGTCATTTTTGGAATATTTGGAGCTGATGGAAACCAAATTTTCAGAGTTTGTGCTATCACCGATTGATGTTGAATGAGTTTTTACTTTTCCGCACACACCTACTCATAGAGAAAAACATTAAGATTTACCACTACATTTTTAAGAAACGCTACTATTGGGTTTTTTCTTTCGCAGGTGTACGGCATTAAATTGTGAGAAAGATTTTTTTTGTCTAAAAGCTACAATATGATCTGTCAAAATTGTCATTCATCGCAACATAAATATATTCAATTAATTGTATTTAAATTTTTATCATTTTAAAAAATAAATGTTCGTGAACAAATCTATTTAAAACAGTTTCAGTTTAAAAACACCTATCTACTTTTTTGTGTTTTTGACTTATTCTAACACCGTGTTTAGCACCATGTTGAGAAAATATGCTTTTTTAACGATTTTAAAATGTAGGCCATTCATCTGTTGCGGTAGAGAATAACTTCAGTTGGCTCTCCATTTGTCCGTTTCTTTATACATACGGCTGATATTGTCGTGCAACATTTTTTCTTGTTCTGAAAGTAGAAACAATTTCAATTTAAATATCCCATCGAAATGTGACGGGATTTGATTTTCAAATACCAAAAGTCTTCGCTACTCATACCTTTTGTAATATTGGAAATGACACTTTGCTTCCGTAAAAATTCATCACATAGCTCTTTGTTGAGACCAAAAGCGTGCATGTTACAAGTGAATGTGCTGTGTCAATAAATAAATATTGAAGTAATGAAAAAATCTCGAAATAGGGTTGTTTAAAAAAAAAAAAAAAAAAAAATTACCCTAATTGGCCAAAACAAATGTTTCGTTGAAATTCTTGATCATCTTTAATCATTTCCAAATTCGCTTGAACATCTCTAGCCAAATGTCTTTGAACTGATTTTGCTCCCGAGCTCAAATCCTCATCACTCGAATCGGACTCCAATTTAACGGTTATCGTTTGTGGAATTGGACGATGACTTCGTTCACTTTGTACGGCGTCAAAATAAGCTGCATTCCAAAAACGAATCGCCTGCCAAATCGGCTGAAAACGTAAGTATGTATACAAATATTCACGATAGGGTTCGCATCCCGGCACATCAACTGAAAGTAGAATTTCAAGATAACGTAACCAAATCAAAACACCACCTTAAAACTGTGATGGAAACTGTCATCAATTTCATACTGAATGAAAAAATACAAAAAATAATAACCTTCATAGAAAAACGTGAAGCACATGTTCATCAATATTTTAGCTGGGCTGAAATCATCATTTTCATGGCATTCAAATAGCACGATAGCAAAATGTTGAACCAACGAATAAAATGTGTTTTCGTTCACTTTTTTCGAACGTGACCGCTGTGCACTCACCAAGCGTGCGAATAAAAGACGACCGATTTCAGTCTACGTAATGAAAAAATAAAATAAAATGAAGAACAAAAAAATCAATGCAGATAAGTGTTCTCAAAGCGTACCCTTGATTTAAGGCCAAATTCAGATTTTAATTCCAATGTTAGTTGAGCACTATTATCGAATAAAATATCGACATAGCGTCGTATGAACTCCAATGTATCATCTTCACACTGACTTTCAAGACTAGCTATTGATTTTAGCGATTGTATCGAGTGGTCGGAGTTCGAATAGTCCCATCGTTTTAATTCGATTGATGCTTCGCTCACACTAAATTGATGAATATCAATTTCTCCATTCGAATCGAATGCAGTCATCCCTGGGTAAGTATTGATTCAAATTATACCAGTTTCATAAACAGAAAACACTTTTTATTTATTTTCAACGCACATACCTCGCGGAATTGATAAGCAGCTAATCGTTTTATCAGCGTCTTTTGTTTGATTCACATCGATTGAATCTTCTTTCGGTAAATCACCAGCCAATGTATGCACCGATGTGGGTGTCTTTGAGATCATGGAATTACTATTACTTTCGCTTAAAGAAGACTCTGGATTTGTATCAATCATATTGCACTTTTTGGTATTCGTCGATTTACTCCCTAAAACAAATTACATGTGTTGATTTAAAAAAAAAAATTTGCAAAGCATTAACAGCTATATATTACTAGTGATAAAATTCGGATGACGATATTTCCCCGATGAAACTTCGTCGTGCGCTCTTCTCTCTTTCACCTTTCGTGCATCAAAATCAATTATATGTTCATCCAGTGAAACTGTAATTGAATAATTCACTCGTTTTTTTCTTTCATTTCAAAATTGTCTTTTAATTTGAACCAAATTAAATAGAAATCAATTTTGGATAAATAATAAAATTGCCATTACCATCATCCGTATGTTTTCCACTGTTTTTATTTGAATTTCGATCATTTGACTGTGATTCAGATGATGAGCTTAATGTTGCGTTAATATCGAGCTAAAAACAAATAAAACTGTACTATTTTCCGTTGAAACCTGAAATATTTCCATAATATGCCCGTACCTTGGTCGTTATTCCATTAATTAGGTCATTACTACTGCCGAGCACTGATAAAAATTTCGATTTTAAAAAACTTGGTGTTCGATCCATTAGAATTTTCACTTTACCATCGGAACCTTTGCGACTATTTTGATCGTTTGCTTGTAAATCAACCATATTTAGAACCGACCTTGATTCGTGTGCTGTATCTATTTTTCTATTTGTACGAAATAATAATTTTTTTGGAGCACAATTTTCATGCCAATTTTATCGAAGTCAACGTTACAACTGCAATAGTTCTTGGTTCCGCAAAACGAATGTTTTGTCGCTTGAAATTGGTTTCTGTGCTATTTTTTATGCGTGCGATAAGGCTCGAAAACATTTGCTCACCGATTGTGTGCTTCACCAATTACCCGTGTTGTGGTTGTTTTGTTTTTTTTTTTTTTCTACCTAAATCAAATTATGTGGTTACGATCTTTTCCCCTTACGTTTACGAAGTTAAAATCGAAAAAAGACACTTTTTGTTGTGTAATTAATTCAGTCCATGTTCGATATGGAAAGCTCAATTTGTATTTATTTAATTACTATTTTGGAAGTATGCACGAACAACGAATTAATAAAATTTAAGACATATTTGCTTTTCTACGTTGACTTGATTGAAACAAAATTTGCAAAAAAGCAACGAAAAAACCCCCATCAAACTCCAATGCAGTGGTCGTTTTCCATTCGCATACATATAGATGCATATATGCTGTATGTTTGTGTCCTTATGCGCTATATAGCGTATATATTTAACAAATATGTGCATCGTGCACTTTGAGAAGCATTCTTCAAAAGAGCAATAACAATATTTTCATTGCACGTACGCGCGCACACTGTGTCCCAATAAGATGGAATTTATGAAATCCACACACATATTTCACGTGGTAAATAATAATAATCACCCTATTTAATATGAAAAATGAAGCGATGCACATATATCGAATCAGCTGTATTTTTATTTAATGCAGTCGGTGCGCACAATGCACATAAACATTCGACGAGCGTGCAAATATCGTTATGTATATTATAGACATTGGTGTCCCATCTAATTTTGTACATAAGTTAACATGTTAATTTTGACCTACAAATCGTAACAAATTGACGATGAATGGAATTTATTTTTTTCTTTTTTATAAAAAAAAATATTTGAATTGACAAAAAAAACTACGAAAATATTTCATTTCCAATAGAAATACAAACAGTTTGCTTTCCATTGCTTTGCGTTCTATTCCAGCTCGGGATATTCCATTGATGTATGTCAGTGTGGGATTGTGTTATGGTATGTCGGTGTGTGATTGTGTTAGTGTGGTATTTGTCATACGCTATTAGTCATGTGTGGAGACCTGTCATTCGGTCACAGCTACATTCAAACCGAACATCGCCTAGTTGCTAAGAGTTAATACACACCGCTGTGCATTTTTCGTGATTAGTTTTATTGGAAAATTTGTAAAATCAACAACAAAATGATGAAAATGGTAAGATTATATTGAAAATTTTCATTATTTAACATGTAAAACAAGGTGAAACAGTGAAATCGTATAAATTTAAGTAAAGTTTCAGAACAAAGAAATCTCACATGTGCCGTATGTAACCATTGCATTAGTTGTCATGTGCTTCGTTTCGGAGTTTTCGCCAATTTCAATCATAAATGCAGCACACGAATGAAATGTGAATTTTACGAAAATGTTTGCTGCACCAACGCTGCAAATGCCATTTCATACATTGAACTCTAGCATATTTCTATTTTCGACAAAACTTTGTCTGTGAATAATTAAACATAACCTCACATTATGTTTGTGTTGTAGTGTGTATTACTGTACTTGACGACTGTGTGCATTAATCCATCTCGAATGTTCTTAAAATAGCACAGCTATATAGATTTTAAGCAAAAAATTAAAATTAAGCGGAAAAAAAAAATTGAAATGAATTTTAATGATTTAATGTTTTTTTTATGTAATTTCAGCAACCACAAATCGTTTTGCTCAAAGAGGGCACCGATACATCACAAGGAAAGCCGCAATTGATATCAAACATAAATGCGTGCCAATTGATTGTTGATGCAGTCCGTACAACGCTCGGACCTCGTGGAATGGACAAATTGATTGTCGATTGTAACGGCAAAGCAACTATTTCAAATGACGGTGCAACAATAATGAAACTTTTGGATATTGTTCATCCGGCTGCAAAGACACTTGTTGAAATTGCCAAGTCACAAGATGCCGAAGTTGGTGATGGTACCACCAGTGTTGTATTGTTGGCCGGTGAATTTTTGAAACAAGTCAAACCATTCGTTGAAGAAGGTGTTCATCCACGTATTGTTATCAAAGCCGTTCGTCGTGCACTTCAATTGTGCCATGACAAAATCAATCAATTGGCCGTAACAATTGATCGCGGAAATCAAGACGAACAGCGTGCATTGTTGGAGAAATGTGCAGCTACTGCACTTAATTCAAAATTGATTCATCAACAAAAGGAATTCTTTTCAAAAATGGTTGTTGACGCTGTACTCCTTTTGGATGAATTGCTTCCATTGAACATGATCGGTATTAAGAAAGTAAGCGGTGGCGCATTGGAAGATTCACAAATTGTAGCCGGTGTTGCATTCAAGAAAACGTTCTCATACGCCGGTTTTGAAATGCAACCGAAAACATACAAAAATTGTAAGATCGCTTTGCTCAACATTGAGCTGGAATTGAAGGCCGAACGTGACAATGCCGAGGTTCGTGTTGATAATGTCATTGAATATCAAAAAGTTGTGGACGCTGAATGGCAAATTTTGTATGACAAATTGGCTAAAATTCATGCATCAGGCGCAAATGTTGTACTATCAAAATTGCCCATCGGCGATGTGGCCACACAATATTTTGCTGATCGTGACATGTTCTGCGCAGGACGTGTTCCAGAAGAAGATTTGAAGCGTACAATGAAGGCTTGCGGTGGTGCCGTTATGACCACTGTTAACGATTTGGACGACAGTGTTTTGGGCAATTGTGCTTTGTTCGAAGAACAACAAATTGGCGGTGAACGATTCAACATTTTCCAAGGTAAAATTATTTTATTTATTTTTTTTACTTATTTATTTACTTTTACTTATTTTTTTCGGAGCATATTTAACAAAATGGTTTTTTTTATTGATAGGTTGTATCAATGCTAAAACATGCACAATGATCTTGCGCGGTGGTTCAGAGCAATTCTTGGAAGAAACTGAGAGATCATTGCACGATGCCATTATGATTGTTCGTCGTACAATCAAAAATGATGCAGTCGTTGCTGGTGGCGGTGCCATTGAAATGGAATTGTCAAAGATGTTGCGTGATCATTCACGTACAATTGCTGGAAAAGAACAATTGTTGATCGGCGCTATTGCCAAGGCATTAGAAATTATTCCACGTCAATTGTGCGATAATGCTGGTTTTGATGCAACAAACATCTTGAACAAACTTCGTCAAAAACATGCGCAAGGTATACATTTATTCGCAACAATCAATATCGATTCTGAAGTCTAAAATGTGATTTTGGTTTATTTTCAGGAAACGCTTGGTACGGAGTCGATGTGACCAAAGAACACATTGCTGATAACTTCGAAGCATGCGTCTGGGAACCGTCAGTAATTAAATTGAATGCATTGCAAGCAGCCGGAGAAGCAACCTGCCTCATTTTATCCGTAGACGAAACAATCAAGAGTCCCAAAGCTGGAGGTGAAGCACCACCCATGATGCCTGGCCGTGGTATGGGACGACCAATGATGTAATGTTTTCCGAAAAAAACCATAACGTCGCAAAAACGATCAATAAATTACATCTGATTATAATATGTTTAAAACACAATTTGAATAATATCCAGTATAACATCGGTCATCATCTATTTTTCTTTCACATGCATCTCTCAGCGAACTTTTGCTTTGGTATTACAAAATAAAAAAACACCCGAAAATTAATAATTTGTACTAATTTTCAATGCATTTAATCATGTGAATCTTGCACCACAAACATAAATAAAAATAACTTAAACCAAGTAAAAATTCGATAAGTTTTTCGTCTTTTAACCCAAGTTGACAAGTGATTGCATTGCATATCTCTCGTGGAATTTGATTGGACTCTGGTCCTATATAAAAAACTACATATGTTTGGTCGTTGTTCTTAGGCGTTCCACCGTAGCATTCGTCTAGACTTCGAAATTAAAACGACTGAACGCCTCTTGAGTAATATTCTGCCGATAATCTTCAACGATTCGTTCGATTCTGATCAAAGTGATGTTACCATTCGCATCGTTATCATCGCCATCATTTTCATTGTGTGAACCTGAGCCTTGATTTTTCTTTAAAAATTAAAAAAAGGAAATTACATTTGAAATGGTTTTTTTGGTAGTTCAACGTGATCAGAATCAAATTCGCCTGTTTCATTGTAGGTCAACCTCTTCTCAACCACTTCGGCTGCACCACGTTTTGGCCGTTGCACCGATGTTTTTAGATGTACTTTCATGTCGCTTTCCTCCTTTGTCGATGGCTTACGATCACAGTACCAAATATACACATGCAATAAATACGACTGTTTCGATACTAATCTGTATTATGCGAACGACATAATACAGAAAATATTTTCGAATTGAATTCTGATATGCATTGTTTGGATTTTATGCGTTTTTTATTATCTTTTGTGAGATTTTTACTGTCGCTTAATTTTTGAAATTACTTTTTTGGACATTTATTTTTTTAATGATATTGTAAATGATTGTGATAAAATCAGTCTGTGATCAGACGGTGAATAAATAAATAATAAAATAAATTTATATTCATTCTTCATTCATGATTTTTATATGTATTGATTTTTTGATTTTTTTCATCGTTAAATATCGCACAAATCGATCCGTTTGGCTTTTTGTTTTAATTTTTTCCCCAATTATGCCTTTTACTACTTTATTTTTTTATTTTACTTTTTGTGATTCTTATTCTATTGAAATGACAATTTGGATATTTCATGGAAATTCTATGTGAAAAACTAAATTAGAAAAAAATGTTTTTGTTGTCGTTTTCCTTTATGCTAATCGATGGATTTTTTTATGTGTTTCAATATGGAGTTAATTTTTACAATAGCATCTTTCGCGCATGTTTTTCTTTATCCAATTTAGATATGTGTATGAATGCCCGGGAAATGGTAGAGAAAACATACATTTTATTTACTTTCATTACTAGAAAATTATTTTTAATTTTCTGGAAAACAAATCTGTTTTTTTTTTTTTTACTTTTCCGCACTAATGTGAGAGAAACTACCAACGCAAGATGAAAATCCCATAATTTGAATTTTTTTTCTGTTTACGTTAAAATCACAAAACAATTTTTTTTAAATATTATGTGCCTTTCTCAACTTGGTTTTTGAATTAATTTCTCTGTGAGACATACGAGTTTAAAATTTTAAGGTAAAATTAAGCTGAGATGAATAAAGTCGGAACAAAAAAATATCTATTTTAGGCAATTCTTGCAATTAATCACGATTGTTTATTTATCGTCGAGTTTGGCATTGGCACAAGTCCAGGAAGAGTGTTACACATGTGTTATACATGCAGATGAATTACAAAATCCTAATAATTCATATTGTTTCAGGCATATGTATCACATAACACAGATAGCAATAGCTGGTAAAAACATAATGGTACCTAAAGCTTTTGTTGAACAAACGAAGCATGTCTATTCGCTTGAAATAAATTTCAATGGTTTATCATCAATCGATGGTACGTCAATATGTGAATGGCCAAATTTGGAATTTCTTCATGCAGATTCGAATAATTTAGAAAAACTATCGAGCGGTATTTTATCGAACTGTCGACAGCTTAAAATTTTAAATCTTCAAAATAACAAAATCAACGAAATAGCCAGCAATGCACTTGTCGGCCTATCGTCATTGAAATATTTGGATTTGTCATCAAATCAAATAACATTTTTGGATAAAAATGTATTTGAACCTTTAAAAGATTTGAAGTCGTTAGATTTGCGTGAAAATCAAATCCAAATAGATAGTTCTCAGTTGTTTCAATATAATAGTGAACTTTCATTTTTGAATTTGTACAGTAACGATTTAAGATACATACCCGTTGGATTATTTGATAATTTGAACAAGTTAAACGGACTGATTATTTCTAACAATCCAAATTTAAAGTCAAGCATTGAATTAAAACATTTCGATGCATTAGATGAGTTGATGATTGACTTTACATCAGTGACAACACTTATTCTACCGTTGAATGTGAGAAACGTCTATGCAAGCAACAGTCAATTATCTCGAGTAGTTGTTCAGCCAAATAGCCAATTAGTTAAATTGAATATAGATAATACACTCATACATAATTTCGACAATTTTATCAATGGTACTTTGACTAAATTAGAGAATTTATATATTACGCTACCATTAAATGACATTAGTATTGTTGAAATAAAAACGAAATTTCCATCAATTAAATGTATAGTCATAGTAGGTGCAGCAAGTGATAACATTGATGAAGAAGCACAACGAATGATATTGGAAGCAGAACAAAATAAGATCGATTTCGCAATTACACACGATGACACGTTCAGTCGTACATATTTATATTTCAACGATTTTGATTATCATATAGTTTATAAGAAATTGTATATAACATCGTCAATACAATTTGCCTTGAAAAATAGTGAACATTGTAAATAATGTAGTTTTTTTTAAGTAAAATAGTGATAATGTCACGAATAACGAACGTATCTCTCAGAGAAAATTAATAATAGCGCAATCAAAGTAAAATCTACGAAAATGACATTTCAGTCGATTTAATCAATTGCACTGCAATTATTATTGTATTCTTCATTCATTGCGTATATACAGGTCAATAGTTTACGAAAAAGACGTATTAAATGATATCAAATAGAAAAGCAATGAATGCAATATAGTATTGGTTATTGTTTGTTTTACTGTTATTTGTTTAATATTCAATGCAAGCAAATTTTCTTACAAATTTCGAATTCAGCAATTTTTCGAACCATATAAAATAGTTGGAAATATTTGCGAAAAGTTCAATTGAGAAATGAGAGGTGTTTACATTTGGTAAGTAAAACATTTTTTCTGTGCGTCGAGTACCCGAAATGTTCACGCAACAAATCGGCACAATCGGTGTATATTACTGTTTTGAAGCTCATTACGTTTTTGTGAATTTTGTTTAGAAAAATGACTAAAAATCTCTTTATATTTTCAGCATTTTATTGTTACTAGTTACTTTTTGTGAGATGACAACAATCGACGAGTGTCTAAAAGATCATCTTAGTTGTGAACATGTAAATCCAGGGCAGCGCCGGTTCATGTTCGTCGCGGGAACTTCTCCACTATTTAGTTGTGCTTGCGACAGCATCTTTTATTAGTGCCTGCGTGATCTTAAAACACCTGCATCCAACTTCATGGGCGATTTTTATTTCACACATCAAGCGAAGTGCTTTATCAAATCGAAACTGATAGGGCCATGCAGATATTACCAATTGAAAGAATTTGGAGGTCGTCAAATCAAACGTTGCGCCGTTAATACCTGTTTCGCGCAGCTCTTCAATTTGATTATTTTCGAGATGCAAAACCTTTAAGCTCGGTACACCATTGAATGTGCGATTGTGTAAGCTCGTTATTTTGCTCCAGTTTGCGCTTGCTGATGAACATGTGGCTCGATAGATCGCCCAAATCGTTGCCATCCAAGAAAATGGTTGTCGCATCCATTGGCAATCGTTCCAGTACTTTGGTGTAGCCAGCGTTACCGCAATCGACAAAGTTTTTCAGATGCTAATCGACACATGTTTCGTTTACAGCATTCTCAGCTCATTGTATTTAATTATTGTTTATAAGTCTCAGCTCACTGTATATAGAACGCAAGAAAAACTGAACCAAATGTAATTGAAAATCAACGGACAAACGGCATAGACTTCCCAGCCCGCACAAATCGCATACTCGTGACCATTTGAAGAAGATTTGTTTCGTATAGAGAATATTTCTAATAAGGGTCACGAATGCCGAAAAGGCGGGGCTTAGAGCCTTATAAGAAGATTTGATTATAAATTCAAATTGTGGAAGAATATAATTTTTTGAAACAAAAAAAAATTGTTTTGAAAAAACAATTGATGTCATCACATTTTTATCATCTGTTGTCGAGTTTCCTCTTTTTTTGAGTAGAATTGAGTAGGTGAAACTTCATCTTTGCGTTTGAACGGTGCTTTCTTTTTGGTTTTTCTGGTAGTTCAACGAGATCAAAATCAAATTCGTCTATTTCATTGAACAATTCAGCCAACTTCTTAGCCACTTCGGCTGCAGCATTTTTTGGCCGTTGCGACATAATACAGAAAATATTGTAGAATTTAATTCTTTGAATACGTAAAAAATAAACAAAATAACCTAAAATCCATAAGCTTATGAACAGATTAAATGTCTTCTCTCACAAAATGATAAGGTCGCTGTCTAATGGTTCACAAACCTAATCGTTTAGACAATAAATACGTTCACTTTGCTGAACAACGTTATCTAATTTATGGACACCAATCGACCACATAAAATCCAGAATTGTCACGACGCTTACGAATTACAATGTACACTACAAATTAGTATAACATATGTCCCACTGGTTTTGAGACAAATTCAAACGAATGCCATTTGAACACCAAACAACCAAATTGAAATATTCTCTTCATGATAGTTTGCTTTATTCATAATCTATCGAAAAACACATTTACAGTACACTGAATGGACCATTGTCTTCGATTTTTCTCAGTATGCGTCGAACCTTCAAAATCATGCTTTGGCAGACCGATATGTCAATTTCTTTCAACTTTCTCTCAATCCATCCAAGTATTTTGGACCTTCGCCTATAATATACATCCAAAAACAGACGAGAAATAATTAATTTGGTGTCTTTTTGTGAAGTTAAAAAGATGGTCCTTTTTTCATGGAAATGCTATTTTTTAAGAAGTGAGCCATTATTGTGATTTTTTCTGCTTGCAAGGCACAATTTTGTCTTTAATCAGATAGTTCCCAACGACTTCTATCGATTTTAATAATATTTGGTTGATAATGGAGCATGGAATGGAGGTGTTACCTTACGTTACAGCACTTAATGTTCGAATAATGGCTCTAAGACACCTTTCAAAGAAGATCCTACCATACAAACACCCGTTTATCAAAGTTCGATTTGTTGACGTCTCTAACCTTATATAGTAGTGCCCCAACATAATCAATGCAAAAGAAACCACTTGCATTTGATTCATGGTTCGATTTGGCGATGAATGTTTCACTATCCAAAATGATGAATCTTTCAGTGCAACATGCTATAGAGTGAAGTAAACATCCAATTTTTGACACCCTTTGTAATTTTTTCGTAACTTATTTTGCTGATTCCTAATGATCGTGTCTAAGTCTATTGTTTTGGTTCAAATTTGGATGTGCTGTAACCATAAAAATCACCAAAAATGAATTTTTGCTTGACCAACCCGGTTTTCGGTACTTGATGACAATTTTGAAGGGTTTGAGCATTTAAATTGGGAATACGACCGTACTTTTTGCATTCTCTAGAATCTTTATATTCATACTAAGTCCATGAAACACGATACATGGTTCGAAGACAGATTGGTTCAATTTTAGACACATGCAGAATTTGTTTTGAACTTAGCTCGCCAAAACCATTTGAGACAGACTTGCGCAAATCCAATTTGTACGCCATCGCGAATGAATATATTTGAATAGTTTGTGTTTGACAGTAAAGCAGAGGTACCGTTTTATGTGCTATGTGCTGGGTTGACATATTTGCGTTTGTATATGGAACGCAATAAACGCCTGAATTTAGTCTCAAAACCAGTGGGACATATGTTAGCAGAACTAGCGTTTATTATTGAAAATTAGTCGATCTACAATTCGTGATTATCCCCATAACTTAAACAAAGTTTTATTAAGCTTTATCTCAATTTTGTTGGTTTCATTTCGTATACCGAGTTCAAAGTACTAACAAGAATCTAAAACATATAAAATGTATGTATAAGTTGCTGCATGACTCGACAGCTGCATCAAATTTTGAAACGTGACAAAATGTTTTTGGCAATTTTTCAAACATAAATAAAATACGAGCATTATACTGAAAATGTTCACGCAAAAACGTAAGTAAAAATAGTGATTTGGTCATTCAGAAAATATGATTTTTCTAAATCAATTTTCATTGTAATAATAAGTTTGAATGGCTTTTCTACAACTATTTGATGTGGTTCAATTTGCAAAATTTTGGTTTGCAATATTTCAAAGAATTTTATTACTTCAATGTAAATTCGTTTTTTTTTTACTATTTCAATGTAACATAAAACGGTCTCATTTCAATTTGATTTATACATCTGAAGCAATGGCACAAACATGGGAAATTAAAATTGCGAATTGAGTGCCCGTCGTGTGCACAGTTGTTGTTCGGAACGGGACGGTTGTTTTAAATATGTTTATTTTTAGCGGCTGTGCGTGTATGAACAATATTCTTTCGATTTCGTATTTCTGGTCTTTCGGTAAAATTCGCTTTGGCTCGCAGGGACGAGTTACAATGAACACCAATGTCTCTATTGTGGTCAGTTTGAATCGATAATCGCTCAGAGAGGCACTTTCTTTGCAAACCGTCGTTCCGGTACAATAAGTCAATGGTATTTTTTTTCTCTTTCGTTTGAATTTCGGCATAAATCCGGTGAAATATCTTCCACGAAAATATCAATGAAAAATAAATCCACGAAAATCCATTCAATTTAAAAAATATGGTGATTAAAAGTTTTAGAATTTAAATTTCCAAATTATTAAACAATTGATGAACAATAAATTATCTAAAAAAATGTGATAAAAAATGGCCTGTCTGTTAAATTTTAGAAAAAGAAAAAAAAGGAAAGGAATTTTAGAAAAAAAAATCAATGTAGATGCAATTTTCTCTGTCCTAAAATCATCAAAAACGAAATACTTTTTCGTCGCATTTTAACTTCTAGTTATCCGATTCAATTGCGGTTGATGTTTTCATGTGCGATTGTGCACAGTTTCATGACGAATTTCAGCCGTTTTGAGCTGTGCTATATAAATAGATAGCAAGATGCTGTGCTATTTTCTATTTAGCGAAATTTTACGAAAAAAAAAATAGAAATATACATTTAAAAGTGCAGTCCACGTTGACTAGAATTTTGCGAATTATATTTTCACAGAGACAGAGAGATAGAGACACACAAAAGGACAGAGAAAGAAACAGCGCGAAAATGTTAAATATGTATTTTTATATTTAGAGAAAATTTTGCGAGACACGAGGAAATATTATTATATTGGCTAGAGATGTATGAGATTAACGTATCCATATTCAAAATTCACGTCGCATTCATTCTCTTCTGGATTTGGATTCAATGAATGGGTTTTGCACAGTACGATGCTCCCAAATAAAAATGCGTATACTAAAAGCGGAATGAACTCTGTGCCGTGTACGTTAATGACGATTAAAATCCGTTATGAAATGACAATTCTAACTTTCAATTTCAAACGGCTTTCTATATTTAGTTCAACATTCTAAAAATACGGTGAAATGAGATTTCATTCTGACCTATGCGCCCATTCGAATGGTCCAAGCGGTAAATTGTCACAATTAGATTTATGAGGAATTGGTTAACAGTGTGCAGTTCATTAAAGTGTTCATTACTTAGAATCTCAAGCATCTATCAACGAGTATTTGTGTTCAAAGCATACAAAAAAAGAAGATACAAACAATTGGATAGCGCCTGTCAATATTTATTCGGTGTTTGTACAGTGTTGAAATGCCGATTTTGATGACCGAAAAAACCATTCTACTTAAATCTTGTTTTTTTTTCCGCCATTGGATGAAAGCCAAACAATTTTACATCATACAGACACGCTTCCTTTTTTCTTACGTTTTTTTTCTTTGTATTGATTTCAGATTATATTTAGACAGCCTATAGCCACAAGTGTTTACAGAAAAAAAGTTTCCGTCAAATAATTAAAACGAAAATACGATTTGTTTATTTGGTATCGGTATCAACGGGTCGATTTTTAATTTCGGAAATAACGCACATTTTAACACAAGCAATACAATGAGCAATAAGCCACCAATGCTACCGCCAAAGAAGATTGCACCAGATCCAGACTATGAAATTATTGAATTTTCAAATGAACAATATTCAAATGCGCAACCCATCAAAGCCACAAGTATGTTCATATCTTTTTTTTACACACAGTATTTTTTAGCTAATCGCTTTTTATTAATTTGATGATTAATTTTTATGAAACAAAAACAAAACACTGTACTATATATTTATAGATGGCAAATCTCTGGAGGGTATCAAATGTGATTTGTGTGGGTCGATGTCTGCCAAATTAAAATGTGATCATTGCAATTCGCAACTTTTTTGCTCATCGTGCGATGATATGTTTCATCGTCATCCCAAGCGAAATACGCACATAAGAAAAGTAAAAAAAAACCGTTTCATCATATTTATAAAGTTCGCGTGTTGCTAATAAAAAAGTGACTCATTTATTACGTAGACAATCGTCGTGCAGACAGAGATAAAGCCGCCGTTACCACCAAAGGGTGATATTTTGCTACCAGTTCCGCCACCTAGACGAAAGAAAACCGGAATGACACCATTACTACCACGAAAGGATTATGTACGATTAATTATAAATTCATTTCAAAACAACAATTCTAAGATCGTTTTTGTGTTAATATATTCAGACGTTGCCACATCAACCAGTTGCTCCGCCGAGTCCAGCATTATCGTTACGCGATCGAGTGTCTAGCATCAAGCGATTTATCGTGCCAGGCAACAAATCACCAGAAACACCTAACAAAAAAGAAGTACAACAAATCAATTCACGACCGGGAACACCAAATTCGGATTGCTCAACGAAATTACCATCGTTGGCAATGGAACGCATCAAAATTCATACAAATAACGCAAAAGATCGAATGGAAATTATGCAAAAACGGTATCACGACTATCAAGACTCATTGAAAACAGGCGGAAGCAGTGACTCAAATCGAGCATCAATGAATGCATCTCCTTTCGAAGTAAGGTGTTTTTTATTAATTTGAAATGTGTTTTTTTCGTTGCAGTTTGTGACTAATTTTTATTTTGGAGAAGAAATCAAAAAAATGTGTTGTGCTAAACTTGAATTTTGTTTTGTTTTATGCTTTGATGCTTCTTTAGCGAATTAATAATGACAATCGAAATTCATCGAATCGATCTAATTCATTTGGTCCAAGACTTAGATCCGGCAGTTTTTCAAATTTTGCAAGTCATTTTAAGAATGGCAATGCTCGTTTTAATCAAAACTTCAATGATTTTGACGATACACAGGATGAAGGCACACTATCCGATTCACGATCCAAAGCGTTCAGTTCATCTGTACAAAACTTAAATGGTGGCCATAATGGCGGCAATTGGCAAATGCCACCGCATCAACCATTCAGTCCACAGCCGCCACCATTCGGCTATATGCCACATCAACCGATTCAGTATCATGTAATTAAATAAATTCACAACAATTATTAACATTTTTTTTCTTTATTGTTCAATGTCTTGATATTTACACCCGAATTTATTGATCGAAATCGATTTGTTTTCCATTTCACTTAGAATCATATGCAAGGTTCATGCATGAATTGTAGTCAACAACAATTATGGAATCCACATGGCCCCGAAGCACAATGGAATGCAAAACATTTGAATGGGTCCAATATGAGTTTAAACCTTCCAGCATTCTATCCACAACAGTTTGATATGAATGGCACGACTTGGATAAATAATGGAAGCTACCGAAAACCGGACGGATATTTTGGAATGATACCAAATGGTAATTGACGAAATTGTATTTAAGCTCAATGGATTCATATTTTAATTATAATTTTATTTTAAATAGCGTATCCTTTCCCCATTTCGAGACCACATTCACGTGTACCATCTCGTGCCGCATCGCCTGCGCTTAGCACAAAATCTCGTAAATCATCAATATCTACGCGCAATTTACCCTATCGCAATAGTTATATTGAACAACATTTAACCGACGATGAGAGCTCGGAGAGTATTACAAGTTACATGGATAATTTGGATTTACGACGCAAAGGCAGTGATCGACGTGATAGCCAAGGAAGGTCAATTCGTTCTTCACGACATAGTTCGAAGAGTTCACCGCAACGAAGTTATGATGAAGATAGTGAAATATTTTCAAGTCGTGGCTATAGACGTGAACGTCGAGCAAGTTCATCAGCTCGTTCAATTACATCTCGAACAGACCGAAGACAATCGCAACGAATCAAGTCAGATTCAACACAAGATTCAGAAACGGAATTAGGTACTCGAGCTCTTGTACAGGCGAAAATACGCGAGAAAGTGGCGCAAGCATCATCAATGGACGAAAGTTCAAGTGATTTATGGAAACCAAAGTCAACGGTGCCGACAAAAATTGAGAAAATTCAAACTGCACCAACCACTTCGAAACCGATAGAAAAACCGGTAAAATCTATCGAAAAGGCCACAGCGACGACAAAGATGGTTTCTAAGGCAGTTTCAAAGCCGTTGGATCGAAAAAAAAGCATAGAAAGAGTTGTTAAACCGAAATTATTGACTGAAGTGCAGACGGTGAAAAATTCAATTGCAAAAATTGAAAAAGTAACACCAAAAGCTGAACCAACACCGCCCAAAAATGAATCGGAACCAACTGAAACGGATTTGAATAATGTACCGGACGAATCACCCGAAGGGCCGCCAGTAACTCCCGATTATGATTGGACATGCGAATATTGTACATTTGTCAATGAAAAAAATGTGAAAATATGTGCAATTTGTTGTAAAACACCATCGGCCACAGCAATTCGAAAGCAAATTAGTCCAGACAAAGAGAAAAAACCATCGACCAATGGCAAAGTAAATGATTCGGCTGATATCTCAAAAGAAGGTAGGACGAAAAAAATTTCGAGAAAAATCTCGTTTTGGCCTGGCACCAAACACGCTAAATGAAAACACAAAAACAAACAAGTGATGTTTTAAGACTGTACAAAACACGGTTCCGACACATATACTCTATATACATACAAAAAAAAAACAACGAAACAAACCATATATATTTTTCACAATTAATTTCTACACTGATATGTACACTTACAATGTATAAATAATTTTCAATCATAAGCATAAACACACATCAACATATTTTAATGCAATACATTTCTGAAATACATCTCATGTAGTACTAAAACATTTTTATTTGTATATCCACTTGAAATGAAAGAGAAAAAAACAAACAAAAATACACAACATTTTAGATCCACTTAAAGTTTTTTTTTATATGTTCATAACTTTTGTCTGCTTGTTTAATGTGTTTGTTGGATTGTTGTTTTCATTTAATATTCGTCTGAATAAAACTAAAGAGCTTCACTGATAAAAAAAAGAAGAAAATTTGCCAAAAATCGCATTTCTTATTTGTTTTTATGTATTCGTTTGATTTGTCCAATTTGTGCTCGTTTTTTTTATCTCATTCCTTCACCTGCGTATGTAATCCATTAAGCGCATTTTTCTTTCGTTCAATTGATCAAGGCTTCTGGATGGTTTCGACATCAAATGATGATGTCTCCGAGCTTAAAAGTTATGAGAGCAATGGAAGCGAAACCGAAAGTGGAAGCGAATTGGAACAAGATGACAAAGAACAAGAATCTGAAGCGGAAAAAAGTGAAAACGATTTAGAAGTTATGGAAATTTTAGGACAAACTGAAGCCCACATTCATCCTGATGTCCAACCAGTTGTAATGGACGATACACAAACGAATGATTCAGTGGAAAAGGTGAGTTTTAAGTCAAAATCATGCCAAAAATAGAAACCATTTCAAAAATGCTTCCCATCTCTTGATTCACCCAGGGTAACGAAATAATACCATCAACAAACGATGGCGTTGCCACAAACGACGACGAACAAACACTGTCACATATCATAGAAAACAATACACAGGACTTGTCACACAATACAGAAAATACTGAAAATTCGCACAAAAATACACGTGAGCAAATAATCGAAAAAGACATCGTAAAGGTTTATATACACACATAACTAGCCCGCATTTACTTGATATTAACCAGAGCAATTTGATATTTGTTTAGGATGTTCCGACATCTAATCAGCCACCGTCGTCCACTCAAGGTCCAACAAATGAATCTTACCTAACCCATGCAACCAATCAAAATCAAAATGCACCATTGGACATATTGGCATACATTGATCAGAGTTTGAAAACCTTAATTAGCTCAAATATAAAGAGCAACAACAACCATAACAACCATAATCACTTGATTCAACCAACACCACAATTTTTACCCACGGTAATATCCGCCTTTCTTTCGACTTCAATTTTACTTCTTTTTATTCAAAAATAAATTCGTTTATCCAGACACCCCAGGTGAATGCAATTCAATTGCAAAACCTTCATACAACCAATCAAAGGCGTCAATCAGTGAATGATGTGGATCTATACAAAGTGTTATTGGTAAATTACTTACATCGCATAAGAACTGCATAAATACATTTCAATGTTTTTTTCATTTTTTCCAAAGGGTGCAAATAATTATACCTTCGATGAGATTCAAGTTGCATTAGCAAATACAACAGATGGTGATCCGCTTACTTGGTTAAATGAGAATTGGATGAAATTAATTGAAACAGTACAAACGCTTGCAACAAAGTATGGACAGGAGCACAAAGAGAACATTGTTGGAACAATATCGTCGACCGAAGCGCGTGATGTATTGATAAAAAATAAGGGAAGCGTTTGGCATGCTGTTACTCAATGCATCGAACAACGACAAGAAGCTTTCAATACAATCAAGTCATTGGGAAATTATTCGCGTGAAGACATTGTTTCCTCCTTGACCGCTCACAATGGAAACATGGAAATGGCATTGGCCGAACTAAATCGTTTGCAAATGAAACCATTTTTGAAGAAAATTCAGGAATCACCACCAGCGAATGATATGCAACCATCGATCAATGGTAATAAATCAGAAAATAATGAGAATTATTCAATAGAAGGGGAAGAAACAGAAGCATTTTCAAAAGAGAATGATGCACAAGCGAACGAAGACAAGCGTGATATTTTACGAGATATCGAAGCAATTATCGGCAGCATGGAAGAGAAACAATCTAAACAAACCGAAACACTTTTGAGTACAATTGAAAATTTAGTCGGTAATATGTTGATGTCGCGCACTAGTCAATCGGTTTCTAGCGCATCAAGCTTCTCCAATTTAGACCAAAGTGATCGTTTGGATCGTATTCATGTCAAAAGTCCCCTTCCGCAAAAGATTACAAACGAATTTGATCAGAATACTGACGTTGAAACTGATGTGAAAAATTTCGTTTCGAGGCATATACAAGACGTTGTGCCTGACGTGGCTGCATTGATTAACAAGGAATTGGTGCAAACACCTGAATCTGAACAAAAAGAAGTGTTGGTTCAGGAAAATATTACTTTGAATGGTGTAAATGAAACACCAATGGAAACACTTTTGGAACCAATCGAAATGGAAACTCCTTTAGAACCTATGGAAACGGCGGAAATTCGCACAGAAGCGGCAAATGATATAAAAACACCAGTTGAAGTTCTTCAAGGACAAGATGGACCAGAGGAAATTAGAATAGAAGAGAATCCTATAATAAATGAAACTCCACATGATCAACTCCAAAGTGTGCCAGAACAAAATGTGCCGATTCAAAATGGTGAAATCGATGAGATCGCGTCCACTTCATCACAAGTCGAAAATCAGCCACAAAAAATCAAAGTCATACAGCAATCGTTCCGAAATAAACCTCTATTTGTTGTCACAAAATCGAGTGCACGATTCACGCAAAAGCAAATGGATAAAAAACGGATTCGCGAACTTGAAAAGCAGTTAAGACGACAACAAAAAGATCAACGAAGAAATTCAATCATAATTGATCGATCCGATTCACAGAATACTGGATATTTATCAGATTCAACAGTTATTGCGGATGAAACACAAGCCGTGGATCACGTTGATGCCCTTCCTGGTGTTTCGAATGAGAAAACATTCTCATTGTCTATTGTTGAACAAGCCGTTCATGATGATGACAATAAAGAGCACAATCACACAATTGAATCGCCAGTTCCGCCAAATGTGGATGCAACGAATCAACCATCTTCAAGTAGTGCTTTGAACCAAATCGACGAAAATTCGTTAGATATCGTTGCATCGATGAAAGATATGAAAAATCGTAATTTATCCAAATTAGTAGAGGACACAAAGTCTTTGATTCAACTTATGAAAAATGAAATTGACGAGGATATTGCGATGTCCGCATCAGAATTCGGGGATAATGATGATTATTTGAGCGATGATGACATCATTTATTCGGACGATATGGGCGAGGGTGAAAGTGAATTCAGTGACAGTTGGGAAGATATAAGTGATGAAGAGTCGGTTATTAGTGAAGATGTTAAATATTATAATGAAGATGATGACGTATTTCAACGGAGTAGTCAAAGTGTTGAAAGTGAGGTCTTTGTCGAAGCACGAGAAAGCCAAACGAGTGAAATTGAGCATGGTGAAGAAAATCTTGGGATTTTGGACAATATTGAAGTTTTAGAGGACAGTTCTCCTATTGAAGTAGGTGTTTTCAATGAAGAAACCGCCGGAAATCATGAAGAATTCGTGCAATTTGATGAGAATCGAGAAGAAAATGAACAACTGATTACAATTGATTCCAATAATAATCATGTTCGAATACAAGAACACATTTTGGAAAATGCAGCCGAAACACCGTCTAGTCCAGAACCATTGAACCTTGCTGTTCCTTCTGTTGATGAGAATGTGATGCTTGAAATCCAACAATCACTGCACACATCATCTATTGTCTCGGTGAATTTCCGCGAAACGGATTTGAGAGAAAAATCACAATCTGTAGAGCCAAGCACCGATTCACAAGTGAGCTCACCGATTCAATCGCCCGATCAACCATCTGTTTATTCACCGGATCCACAAGATAGTATTTCAGAGAGGGATAAGAGCGTTTTACCAACAATTGAAGCGAATTCTGAAGAACAATCGGGTACTGTACAGCAAAATATTCAATCCGTTATTGATTCGGAGGAAAACATAAATGTAAACTCTGATGAAGTCGAAGAGGGCGAACTTTCAAAAGAATCCGTGGAAAATACACCAATTCTCAATGGTGAACATGAAGCTAGCGAAAGCGAATCTCAGTCCCAATCGATGTCAATGTCTGAAAATCAAATTTTTCATGCCAACGACACAGAATCAGAACTAGAAGAATTAAGTGTTGATATATCTGCATCGGATAGTACAAACAGCAAAGAAAATACAAGAGTTAATTCGTCCATGTCAACGGTATCGGTGGCCAGTGAAAAATTAGTCGAATCATATCAATATCAAAAAATTACTGTCCCCGTTATAACACAATGTAGTTCCAGCAAGATAAGTGTAATGCAATTGAAAAAAAATCCATCCGAAAAATCAGTGATTAAAAATAAAATCCCAGTGCGTCGTCCATCATTTGCTGAACCATCGGCAAGCATTCGAAATATTCAAAATGAATTATTAAACAAGCAACTGAAGCAAACGCCAAAAGTTAGCAAAAAACCGTCGAAAATTGTGCCGCCGAAGCTATTTTTCAAATCAAATACAGAAACAAGCACAGTAGTTGGCACTAGCAAAGCCACCAAAATAGATGCAGACAAACCATCCACATCATACGAAAAACAATCCATTCCGAAGAAGAAATATTATGAAACATGCTTTAGTGATGACAACTATCAAACGTCAGACGACGAAAAACCTATCACAAGCAAAAAAGTCATTCCAAATTTAGTGAAAATTATCGAATCGAATACCGAAGAGGATTTTGAGGTAAAATTAAGTCAAAGCTTATATTAATCAATACAATTTAATGACATTTGAATTAAATAGGCACTGGCACAAAGATTAATGGATGAAGGTAAAGTACGTATACATGCTGAAGCTTTATTGGCTGCTGAGTTGATCCAACAAAAATTCAAAGAAGACGTCTCAATTTGGGCAGCTACGGAATGCACGACAATTGAGCATGCCATTCGATTGTTGCAACAGGAATGCGAACTCTGTACGGAAACTTATCCGTTGAATCAAATGGTTTCAATGTTAAAGTGCACACACAGTTGTTGTCAAGAATGTTCCAGAAATTACTTTACAATTCAGGTAAATCGAGTTAGTACACTTGGAAATGAATGTAATGATATAATTAATAGCATTTATTCGCAGATTACCGACCGTAGTATTACAGATTGCTCATGTCCATTTTGTAAATTACCCGATCTCAATGCATCCGAGACAACCGAGGACGATGTTTTGGAATATTTCTCCAATTTGGACATTTTATTGAAAAATATAATTGCAGCCGATGTACATGAGCTATTCCAAAGAAAATTACGAGACAGAACACTAATGCAAGATCCAAATTTCAAATGGTGTGTTCAGGTGAGAAATTTAATCCTCTTTGATATGTCTGAGTTCTATAATGTTGATTCCGTCACCTTTTTTAATCCACAGTGTTCTTCTGGTTTCTTTGCACGTCCCCGACAAAAGCGACTCATTTGCCCCGATTGTGGTAGTGTAACTTGTGCTCAGTGTAGGAAGACTGTAAGTTTAATGCACGCAAGCGTAGAACTTTTGAAAGAATTTTTAAACTATTTGTTATTTTTTCTAGTGGGAGAGTCAACATGAAGGAATCACATGTGACCAATTTGCCGAATGGAAAGACTTGAACGATCCGGATAAACAAAATGAAGGGGTCGCTCAACATTTACAGTTGCATGGAATCTCTTGCCCAAAGTGTAAATTCAAGTATTCACTTGCAAGGTATGAATTGTAAAATCCGATACCGAAAACTAGTTTTTTTAAAAAAATAATTCCAACTTTTAGGGGTGGATGTATGCATTTCACTTGTTCACAATGTAAATATGAATTCTGCTATGGATGTAATAAACCATTTAAAATGGGAGCAAAATGTGGCTTATCTGATTACTGTGCGAAGCTAGGATTGCATTCGCATCATCCAAGAAATTGCTTATTCTACCTACGAGACAAAGAACCAAAAGAGTTGCAAACATTACTTCGAGTGAGTGCACACGATGCATAAATGATTTACATTTGAATGACTTTGGCATTGTAATTCCAGATGCACAATATCCCATTCAGCACAGAACCCGGAGAGGTAATCCCAGGAACAAATACAAAAGAAGAAAGTAATTTTCGAAAATTGTGTCCGATTCCAATTCAAAAAGAAACACCTAGCGGCCTAGTCGATACAGTTTGCAATGGTGATATTGAAGAGAATAGCGCCGGCCTCTGCAGGTAATTGAGCCACAGTTCAAACTAATCAATGATTGGTAATCATGAAACATTTCTTTTAAAAAAAACTATCTAAATTTCATTTAAACTTGTTGACCTTTACGGTATCAATTTTAATCGAATGATATAAATGTGCTCGGGCGGCATCTTTTTAGAAATCATTATGTTGAGCACTTGTGTTGTCTAATTCGTGAGAAAATGTTAGATTCACTGCCAATATTGTCAACTGATGATCTCGAAACAGTTGTGCGACGGGCAAACAGACGTCTTCCGCCACGTCCATACGTATATCGTCAGGATCCTAAAATTTGCAACTCAATTTTTCACAATGAATTGATTAAGGTATTAAACTTATCCAAATTTTCGTTTTGTTTGTTCTTTCTCTTTTTCTATTCTCTTTATGGTGTGATTTTGTTTGCCAACCTGCTTCTAAAACCGATTCATTCACCTGAAACCAAAATATAAAAAAATAAAACCATTTCGGTGCCAAATTTGTTGGCATGCAAAAGGGCACATTTTGTTGAGTACTTAGTTGGTATTGTGGCCAAAGCTAATATTGATCCGTTGCCAATACTCGATCTAACTGATTGCGTACAAGAATTACGACGCAGGGGGATTGCTTTACCAGATCGAGGTCCATGGTGAGAAATCTTATCACTTTTTTCCACAATAATGAAGAATTTCGGAGAGTAATCATTTTTTTTATGAATGCAGGGACACAGATCCAATTTATAG
>NW_022197577.1:3498683-3546564 GCF_009176525.2 Contarinia nasturtii
ACGTGTTTTATGCAAAAGTGTGAGAAGAGTGTGAGAAGGGAGTCGAATAAAACTATACGAAGAGTGTGAGAAGAGCGTGTACACTCTTCGAAAAGAGTATTATACTGACTTGGGAAGTTTTCACTTCACGGTGATTTAAGTTACTGCAACCATACAAAGACCATAATTCCAGTTTATTCCCAAAATTTCAGATCCATGCGGAAAAGTCAGCTTGCGTACGTAAGCCTTTTTATTTTGTTCATCAACAGCACCGCAAATCAATAAATAAATATATAAATACATTGTAAGCGACAATGCCCAAGTCAGTATAATACGCTTTTCGAAGAGTGTACACGCTCTTCTCACACTCTTCGTATAGTTCTATTCGACTCCCTTCTCACACTCTTCTCACACTTTTGCATAAAACACATTTATTGCTCAGTAGCTTCAATTTTTTTCTCTAAAAATTTTTCTTTTTTTTCCTTTATAATAAATTTTTCCACTGATGGATAGTTTTTGATTTTGTTTATTTTTGACATTTTGAAAAAAATGAACGTATACAAAAAAAATGAATTTGTAGTTCTGTTGTATTTTGACACAGCTGACGAATGCTATAAACGTCAAAAACGTTCAAATATCAAAATACAAACATTACTACTAGAATGCAGTGACAGCAGTCATATCATTACCAATACCATTACACACTCTCTTCTCACTCAATATACGTGTTTCATGCAAAAGTGTGAGAAGAGAGTGAGAAGAGTGTGAGAAGGGAGTCGAATAAAACTATACGAAGAGTGTGAGAAGAGCGTATACACTCTTCGAAAAGCGTATTATACTGACTTGGGTGTCAGACTTATTTTGTGATTTTATTAAAATATAACGCCAACATATAAAAATAGAGATTTTTTATATTGCGTAACACATTAATTCTTGGACAATCATAAAAGTACAAAGTAAAACACTTAATATCCGATCCACTTTGTACATGTACACATATAAAATAAAATATAACATGTAAAAATGTAAAAAGCAGAAAAGTCGAAAAAAACTGCTTTAATTTTTCATTATTTTTTTTTTTTTTTATATAGTGTTTCGAATGGATTGTGTTTTGAATTAGCGCCAATTACTGTAAGTCAACTCGGGTCTGAATAAGTGAGGTTATGTTAATTCAGCAAAATGTGACAGTTGTATTCTGTTCATTTGACAGACAACAGTTGGTCATAACCACGAAAACCAATGCGAACACGCTGTGTTATTAGTTGTCGTGGCTATTTTCTATTTTCCAATTTCAAGAATTCACGACGCTTTACGGTATTTATTCATTTGGTTAGGCGTTAAACGCATAGATTCTATATAGAATAAAATTCACAAAAACGTGATTAAAATGGTAAAATAAATTTGCTTCGTTTGCGGCATTTTTCAGTCTTTCAATGATTGTTGTGTAAATTTTAGGCTGCTGTCGAGCGAAAGGGTACATTTAAAGTTGAATTTTTGCAAAAGATTGAACGTGATGTTCAAGCGAAATGGGAAAAGGAACGTGTTTATGAGTTTGATGCACCAGCCGAACCACGTAAAAGCAATGACGAGAAATTCTTGGCTACATTTCCTTATCCATACATGAACGGTCGTCTGCATTTGGGTCACACCTTTTCATTTTCAAAAGCTGAAGTGAGTTTTATATGAACATTTGAGTGTCAAAGTGATTAATTGCTTCGGTATTTTATTTTTTGGTAGTTTGCTGTCCGGTATCACCGTTTGAGAGGCAAAAAATGCCTCATTCCATTTGGATTCCATTGTACTGGTATGCCAATTAAAGCATGTGCTGATAAATTACAACGTGAATTAGAAACATTTGGCTATCCACCACAATTTCCAACGGAAGAGGAATCAACAGTGATTGAAGAAGAAAAGGATGTTATTCCAAAAGATAAGAGCAAAGGCAAGAAGGTTTGTTAACACTGTTTGAGTACATTCCATGTGCGGAGGTTTTTAACATTTTCACTGTCTCCAATGTGCAGAGCAAAGCCGTTGCAAAAGCCGGTGCAGCCAAATATCAATGGCAAATTATGCAAAGCTTAGGTCTGGCTGATGAAGAAATTAAGCAATTCGCCGATCCAGCTCATTGGCTGGAATATTTCCCGCCATTGGCCATTCAAGATTTGAAGCAGTTTGGTACTCATGTAAGATGATGCAATAATTTATTAAATTGCATCTTAATCATATTCTCTCATAGCATTGAGTGCAATTATTAATTTTTATGATGCATTTAATTTAATCTTTCGTTTTTTTTTTTAAATAAATAGATTGATTGGCGCCGAACATTCATCACAACTGACGCAAATCCTTTCTATGACTCCTTCATAAGATGGCAATTCAATCATTTGAAGGCAAGAAATAAGATTGCCTACGGCAAACGGTACACAATCTATTCACCGAAAGATGGCCAACCGTGTATGGATCACGATCGTTCTTCTGGCGAAGGTGTTGGACCACAAGAATACACTTTGATTAAAATGAAAGTAGTCGCAAACATGCCGCAAAAATTACAGTAAGTATAAAAAAAAGTCCGAATTAAGCGTTTTCATTGGAATTTTTGTTTGTTTACGAAATAACTAAAATTGAGATAAATAAAATCATTTATTCGTTTATTTCTACTTGCAGATCGATTAAAAAGCCAATTTACTTGGTGGCGGCAACATTAAGACCGGAAACTATGTACGGTCAAACGAACTGTTGGTTACATCCCGATATCAAATATATTGCATTCGAAGTGAAAAAACACAACGAAATATGGGTTTGTACTCGACGCGCTGCCCGCAATATGGCATATCAAGATTTCACCGGTGTCGATGGTAAAATCAATGAACTCGCTGAAGTCACTGGATCGGATTTATTCGGCATCGGTTTGAGTTCACCATTAACAACGCACAAAGTAATCTATGCACTTCCAATGTTATCAGTGAAAGAAGATAAAGGTACTGGTGTCGTTACATCCGTGCCCAGTGACTCTCCCGATGATTATGCAGCATTGATCGATTTGCAAAAGAAAGCTGCATTCCGTGAAAAATACGGCATTAAAGATGAAATGGTATTGCCATTCGAACCGATCCCAATCATTGAAGTGCCAACACTGGGCAATCTATCAGCAGTCACCGCATACAATCAATTTAAAATTCAAAGTCAAAACGATCGTGACAAATTGCAAACAGCCAAAGAGTTGGTTTACTTGAAGGGATTTTATGATGGTGTACTGTTGGTTGGCGAATTCAAAGGCAAAAAGGTGCAAGATGTTAAAAAAGATTTAAAAACATATTTGGTCGATCGCAAAGAGGCTGATGTTTACTATGAACCGGAGAAAACCATTATGTCACGGTCAAATGATATGTGTGTCGTTGCACTTTGTAATCAATGGTATTTGACGTACGGCGAAGAAAAATGGCAAGCACAAACTGGTGCTGCATATAAGAATATGGAATTTTATCACGATGAAGTGAAAAAGAATTTTGACGTTTGTCTTGATTGGTTGCACGAGTACGCATGTTCTCGTACCTATGGTTTGGGTACGAAACTGCCATGGGATGAAAAATGGTTGATTGAATCACTATCAGACTCAACAATTTACATGGCATTCTATACCGTATCTCATTTATTACTTGGCGGCAGTTTCAAGGGTGAAAAACCAAGCCCATTGGGAATTAAAGCGGAACAAATGACGGCAGAAGTTTGGGATTATATTTTCTTTAATGATGCCAAATTACCGACCAAAACTGCCATTAAACGTGAACATTTGGATTTGATGCGACGTGAATTTAGATATTGGTATCCAGTTGACTTGAGAGTGTCGGGCAAGGATTTGATTCAAAATCATTTGACGTTTTTCGTTTACAATCACACCGCCATTTGGCCAAATGAACCAGAATTGTGGCCGCGTAGCATTCGATGCAACGGTCATTTGATGTTGAATTCAGCCAAAATGTCCAAATCCGATGGAAATTTCCTAACATTGTCTGAGGCAATTCAAAAATTCAGTGCCGATGGTACAGCAATATTACTAAAATAAATCCAAGAAAAAATTTATTTACGTATTTATTTATTTTTAATAGGAACACGACTATGTTTGGCCGATGCTGGTGATAGTATTGAAGATGCAAATTTCGTTGAAGCAACAGCTGATGCTGGCATTTTACGGTTGTACACATTCATCGGATGGGTTCAAGAAATGATTGAATCGAAAATGCTTCTACGTAAAGGACCAATAAAGGATACATTCAATGACAAGGTCTTCATCAGCGAAATGAACTTGAAGACTAAAGAAACCGCTGAATATTATGAGAAAATGTTATTCAAGGATGGTCTTAGGTAAGATAACAAAAAAAAAAATACAAAAAAACCTCCTATTAAAATATCATGTTTATTTCCAGAACGTGTTTCTTTGAATTGCAAACGGCTCGTGATAAATATCGTGAACTTTGCGGTGCAGCTGGTATGCACGTTGATCTTGTCTTTGAGTACATTGAACGACAGGCATTGTTGCTTTCACCGATCTGCCCTCATGTTGCTGAGCACATCTGGACATTGTTGAAGAAAGAAGGCAGTGTTTTAAATGCGAAATGGCCAACCGTTGGTGAAATCGTTGAATTGGATATTAAGTATGTTTTTTTTTTCATTCCCCCATTTTATCAGTTTGTGTATTCAAATGAATATACTTTTTTTGTAGACGTTCAGAGTATTTGATGGAGGCAGCGCATTCGTTCCGTTTGGCACAAAAGCATGCATCTCAAGTTAGAGTTAAGGGTGGCAAAGAGCAAAAAGGAAATGCACCAAAACCGACAAATGGCACAATTTGGATAGCAAAGACCTTCCCACCATGGCAATCATGCATTTTGAATACATTGAAAGAACTATTTGAAAAGCACAACGGCTTACCAGATAATAAAATTATCTCCGTTCAACTTGGAAAGAAAGATATTCTCAAGAAATATATGAAGAAAGTAATGCCATTCGTGCAGGCAATTCGTCAACGTGTCGAAGGTGGTGAAGGCAAAAAGGCACTCGCAACAACACTCACCTTCAATGAAATTGAAGTTCTGCAAAATAACTTTGAATATTTGAAAATTACCTTGGACGTAAGTAGTATAATGATTCAAATATTTTTTTTTTGTTTTTTTTTCTTCTTAACATCAAATAACATTTTGTTGCAGCTTGAGTCGCTGGAAATCCATAGTACCGATGAAGAGAGTGTTCCTGAAAAAGTTCGTGAAGACACATGTCCAGGACAGCCACACATTTTATTCAGCGCAAAACCAGCTGTTCAAGTTGTTTTAGAAAATCCAATTCCCCGATCAGGGTTATTCACTATCACCAGCACCATTTCAAATGGAGACACCACACAATCGTTCACCAATAAAATTGCAAAAATTATCGGAATTGGTGAGTAGACATAATCCATTTTTGTGCTTGATACCAATTTTTATTTCAATAATATGCTCCATTCCAGATGTGGACGCTCTGCGAGTGTGGCGATATGAAGACACTGTACTCGGTCCACGGAAGTTGCCCACTTTCAATGAACCACTCAAAGGAAAATTACTCATGGAAGATGGTATTTTCTCGGTTGATGTTGCGAAAAGTGAAGTCACTTTACAAACCGAATCAGCGATACTTAATGCTGGCACACAATTCATCTATATCGTTGAATAAATTTTAGGTTGAATAGATTTGAAAAATATTCATTAAAATTCTTTGTTAAATTAAAAAAACCTGTAAAATCACTTTATTTTTTTTTTTCAACAAAGATTTTGAAAGAAAATTCGATTCGTTTAATTTTGAAAAAAAAAGAAGAAAAAAATGGAAGAAAAGTCAATTTTATTTCAAAGGTAACTTTATTTTCGTCATCAAAACTAAATTAATGAAAAATTGACGAGATAATCTTATATCTTACAATGTGCGATCATGGAATTTACTTTTGGGAATGCAAAAGTTTCAATCAGGATTATTTATGGACACTAAAAAAAAAAATAAACGAAATAAATAAATAAGTTTTGTTCACAGTAAACGAATTCTATCGTGGTGTTTCACCAAAATGCAGTGGGCTTGCTTGTGGACTTTGTCGATTGCGTACTTCGTTGAGTTCGTCTGTTTTAAGTCTTTCATTTGTGTAGCCGAGTGAGCCTGATCCCAAGTAGACAGCTCCATTCGGCAAACGAACATATCCCAACGAGCCCGATCCCAGTTGAACGGGCAACGGTGCAACTCTTACCGAATTTATTGAATAGAAATCGTTGATTGGATTGTTTTGAATGGCGACTGTTGGTGATGATGTTGGAATTGTTGGAATTGTTGGAAAACCTAAATTTGGTAGTTTTGATGCAGGAACATTGTAATTGGCCGGAACGAAGGGCATAAAACGACTTAAAAAACTATTTAATGCATTGATGTCATCAACATTTTCTTCCGATACAAAATATTGTTTCAAAAATCGTCCATTGTGATAGTATCCATACAAGGAATCATCAAAAACATCATTTGGTGATTTAACAGTTGGATAAATTGTTGAAAGTGTTTGCGGATTATAGTAACCAAAATGATTGAATTTTTGATAATCGTTTGTTGTCACAAGATTATTATCGGTGAAACCAGCTAAAACTGGACTATTTGACGGGTGTAAAAATGAAATCGGCAACGGATTGGCGGACGGTAGTACATCGATATTTTGATAAAGAATTGCATTCACAAAATTAATATGGCATACGGCGCCCACAGCAAATATCCACAGAATGTCATTCTGTAAACAAAAAAAAAATAGAAATAAATAAGTCAGAGATAAATTGCAGTTGGTCAATAGAATGAAATTGAAAGCAAAATAACTCAACAAAAAAACACATGCCGAAAAAAAATGGCAATCAAGTTTGAGCTACGCAAAATATGCGTATAAGCATATATATTTTTTTCTGCATTTGGTACGCAAAAAAACCCAATCACACCCGGAATTCAATAGCAAGCTGCTACGTGCATTCAATTTTATGTGCAAACAGCAATAAGTGCAAATGAAAACGGTGCTAATACTTATTTAATTAGTGTAAAAGCTTGTCGTTGTATATCACACCAAGATGCATTACTATTTCCTATAGTGTAATCCAGTTTCATATATTTACGGCCAGACCCGTCATAAAATGCAAGTGGAATATTACATAGTGAAGGATCGAGTTAATGGTCGATTAAAATTAATGCTTCATAGGCCCATTCATTACACAATTTATTCGTGTTTCACGTACGATCTGTTCTTGGTATAATTTGAATGACTTAAGTTCATAAACGAGTGTATTTGAATTTATGCGTCGAACGTGCGCACACTGCGATCGTTCTTTTTTTGAAAATCTACCCAATCCACAATGTATAACATAATGCGTTTCAAATGTCGATTAACAAAACAGCTCTCGATTCTCGACTTCAAATTTGAATATACGGCGATTGAATATTATTCAAAATTTCAATCAAATCCAAATTCAAATACTTTTCACAAGCGCATATAAATATTTATACTAAATGGCACTTGGTTGGGCGCTAAACAAGAGAGAATGCAGAAAAAACACTGTACTATAACAGTGCCAAATTGCACGCAGAGAGTGCGTTTTTTTCTCTTCTTTGGCATTGTGTGCACACATATATATATATATATTGCGTATTGACGACGAAGTCTACGAACGTCGCAATAAATATTTCATTGCATTACTCATTCTCGCGCCGTAGACTGTTCATATATGTATCCAAATGCTAGATGTTTATCGACATGCTTACAGTGTGGCTTTTTTTTCGTGCATACATTTTTTTGTTCGTTTCTTTCCACTTTGCCGACTAAAATGTGTGTTTTGTGACACGCCACATAAATGATACACATTTTATGCCTAATAATCCATTGCGTTATGAGTATCTCAACGATCTTTGCCATTTTTCCGTAAAATAAAATAAAAACATTTTTTTCTTCGGTTTGTCATTTTTCCTCGTTCATTCGGTTCGTTTGCTAAATGCTAAATAATTCATGATTTAAATACTGGAAAATCATAACAACCGCAGACAAATATGGAACACATATATGTTTCAATGAAATGGCGCACGTACACTCGCACCAGTGCCCAAGATTCATAAAACGGATAATGAACGTGCAAGAAAAAAAAGGTACAACCGAACACTCGTACACAATGCAAAAATCGGGAGAGCCAACGAATTCGAAACTTGTTAAACGTGATTCAAATATTACATAAATGCGTAATCGATGACGGATTTTTTTTAACTTGCGGTCGTCTTTTTAAACACACAAGAAACAATAATTAAGATTAATTTGATTTTCTATGGTTTCTAAATGGGGACAAATATGGAGGTTTATTTTAATTTGCTCGAAATATGTCAACACATTCTGATTTTACTGCTGTCACCATTACATGCTTGATATGCAATCGATTCACACGATTCAAATCATTTCTTCATTTTATTATTTAACTTTCTCTCAAAATTTCACATGTACACTTCAAATTGCCAAAAATTTAAATTTCGATGGAACTACTTGACGAACTGACACTAATGACATCGATTATAGGTAGTCTTTGCGAATTAATAAAAAGAAGGTAACTATATGTCTGCAATCATAATTTAGAATATTTACGTACCGATTGAATTGCCATGTTTTAATAAAAGTTCTATCGAACAAAAGAAACTTTAATTGAATAAACTCGTTTAAATGTGTTTTAGTGCACACCAAAAACTGGCATCGTTATTCTTCTTGATCACCGTTCGAAAATGTGTGATGCTGAATTATTTAAAGTTCACGCGCGAACTGTGGCCGCATCAGGTTCACCACCGATGTGCGATTACTAAACGGCTTTAGGACAAGAGCTTGACTGAAGTGATTTGTAGGAATGGAGCCGTCTTTTATAAGAGCGCGTGTGTACTTTTTTTTAGTTCAACTGTGAGCGCGCCTTCGTTTGGCTTCGTAGACTGCATCAGATTACATTGTGTAGGTACATGACTTGTAATGTTTACTAGGCGCGTAAAAGCGTACACGGTGAGTTTATTTTTTTGTGTCGCTCGCCTGCTCAGTGTAAATGGATCTGAGAGTGAATATGTTTCTCTACCTCTTCAGTGTACTGGGTAAAGGTGAACAAAAAATTATATTATTTTTTTTGCTTTGCTCCGTATTTAAATCGGATTTCTCTGTTTGTTTATTCCATATTCAATTGGCTTCTTGAAAAAAAGAGCGAGCGAGAGAGAGAAACGGGTTCGTAATTACTCCATTATCTGCGTTGCATCGGAGACTGGTCCGTTTAAAATGTCTGGTAGCAAATATGCAGACAAATGGATTTATTAGACATTCAAATTGCGGTGTATGTGTTACTCGAGTTAGCATCTTTTGTTGTTATGATTTATAGACTCAAAATGTTTGCTGCTCAAGACATTTAATTCAAATGTAATGACGTGCCAAAACACCAAAAGATCATATTCTATTTTTAGTCTCGTTGATTGAATTGGAATAATTGATTTATACCGTCACCGTTTCCCCGTAAATTTCATAATGTAGTACATTTTTTTAGCATGATTCAAAACTCTTATGATTCAAAATTTTATCGTTCACAAAACCACCTAATTAATGTTGACTTTCAATTTCACTCGCTGCCGAAAAAAGAAACGGCCGCAATTCGAAACGATACATGATTCAACATAAAACATATGTATTTCGATAAGAAATCTCATCTATTGTTCACATTCACATAAGTATGGTTTCACTCTCGATCGTTGCCATCTATATGTACATTTAATTGTAACTCGGGTATGTTGTTCAGTTCATTCAAAGTAGCTGATTTTTATCACCAAAACTCGACGTTTATTGCTCGGTTAATATCCATCAGCATTGTAAACAATTGATTTATCTCAAAAACTCCAAATCTCGATCTCATTTTTCCACTTCAGCTGAACGGTCGATTGAAATTTAAAAAAAAATTACTCCTTATGTGTTATTGGTCAGTAAAGAACGAGAAATCATAATAAATCAAAGAACATAGTTCGTTGTGTTCAAGTGCTTATTTTGGAAATCGACTGACACAAACATAAAAAATTTCAGAATTTTTATCCAAATAAAGGTGTTTTATTGATTTATTGTGCCGATTTGGTGGTAAAATTTCAAATTGTGGTTAACCATTTTAATTCGTGCTCAATCAACAAATTGCCGTTTAATTGCATTTGTACATTTTTAGTATGTGCAAGTTTTTTTTTTTTTTCGTCTCCAAAATCACTATCTTCTTCTTCCTTCGACACACATAAAATGACGAAATCGCTCGATCATTCAACATATACATTGTTTTTTGTGGGCAATATGGTTACATATTTTATTGAAAAGTAAAATGTAGCATTTAAAATTGAAAAAATAAACTCAATTGCTTCATTTTGATCTCATAACTTCAATTTGCCAGAAAAGGTTACGATTTCCTCTCAAATACGAAATAACTGCAGCAATACAAATCTGGTTTTATTAATGAGCTGACACTTTGCGCTCCAATCTTATCACATAAACAGCTGTTATTAATATTTGCCGTTGAATGTCTTAAGCAAATTCGATTTTATTGCCATTTCGATTAATTAAGATGACATGAGATGCTATTTAAGTTACGTAGTTGAAAATGTCATGAAAACATCGAACACATTTAACCTTTCGAACCGAATCGAAAGCGATCAAAAAGGAGGCAACATATACCACACCGGCACCGCTCTTTTTTTCTCGCAAAAGAAAATAAAAATCGATTTCAAAAAATGTATCCATCAATTCAACACGCGCGCGCACGCCAATTCATGTATACCCAGAGTCAAATGATGTTAGATATAGTACTCCGCGATCTCACACGGTTCGTTAAGCACGCTGCTTCAATTCGGCTTATTGTGCATGCTGTTAACTCTCTTGCATTTCAAATGCATATAGAGGCGGCCACAACTGATTTGATGTTTATGACTTTGTTTGATTTGTAAATGGCTAATACCATAGTATTGTGTTGTCTCATTTGGTTTAAATTTGCACAAGCGATCGCTTGGAAATGTGAAGAAAAGGAAATCAATGTAAAAAATATCGTAAATACCGTCGTCACTGAGCCGGTATCAAGAAAAGTAATCTATTTATTGAAAAATCAACATAAAAGCGTGACATGTCAACTAGTAATTATGTTCTCTTGTAGAAAATATTTCGATGTTGTGTGTTAAATCGTAAGCTCACATTTAACACGGGCCACTTTGTGATTATTGTTAATCACATTTGATGAATGTAAACGCAAAAACTAACAATGAGAGATTTTTTTGTTTTCAGTGAGTTAAGCTTTCGGGCACTTTTTGCACTTGATTGACTGACGGTGTGGTTCGACTGAGTTGGCGCTCGCTTGTATGTACATTAGGGTGTTTCCCATATCTGTAAATAGAAAAATGGCATTTTTTAATTGAAAGTAGACAAAATTCTATGCTGGTTAGTAGCATCGATACAACAAAGCGATTTATATCAACACTTCCCGAAGCGAAAAACGATTGTTGCCTCTGAATATGAATATCAATCACTCCATTATATGAATACAATCTCATAGTGAAGAATACTTACAGAAAAAAACACCTAGAAGTACTTCCTCGAAATGCTGAGACACAACAGTCAGTCTCAGTTAATGTAACAAATTACAATATTAATTTTTGATTAATTTTCGAGTACGAATGGTGATTAGTGATGCTTAAGGCTGCTGATTCGGTTGAACTGCTGGCTGTCGCGGTGATCGTCTGTCTAATCCTGCCGGAATATCCCATCCAAACAGCTCACAATGTCCTATTCAAAAGTAAACACACACACACGGAAATAATGTATAGATTATTGGCAGAAATGATTTTTTTTTCTTAAATCTATACAAATGTTTAGATATCTCAACAGAAATTTATTTTTTTATTAAAAAAATATTTTCTCAATGTCATTAAATATTGCATACATATTTATAGACCAAGAGCCACCGTGCAAATTACTTTTTTTTCTGTGTACGGCAGATTTTCATGAAATTATCATCTTCACACTGTGTACTGTCCGAATAATATCACTTTTTTCATTGTAATTGGGCGGATCGCGAGATCCGCGGTTTTATTCGCGCTACACGAAATAGTATACTTTTTTCGCACTAATACGGCAGATTTTTGTGTTAAATTCTTCGTTTTGATCCAACTATATTGAAAAGTAAAAAATCTGCCCAAATGAGTGGGCAAATTGTTCAAAAAACAACAAAATAAACAATAATATGACACTACCATTACTCAACGAAACACAAATGTCAGTTGATACAATGGGTGCGTTCAATACCTTGTGTCAAATTCATCAATATTATTGTTTATTTTGTTGGTTTTTGAACAATTTGCCCACTCATTTGGGCAGATTTTTTACTTTTCAATATAGCTGGATCAAAACAAAGAATTTAACACAAAAATCTGCCGTATTGGTGCAAAAAAAGTATACTATTTCGTGTAGCGCGAATAAAACCGCGGATCTCGCGATCCGCCCAATTACAATGAAAAAAGTGATATTATTCGGACAGTACACAGTGTGAAGATGATAATTTCATGAAAATCTGCCGTACACAGAAAAAAAAGTAATTTGCACGGTGGCTCTTGGTCTATTATCATCGAGCGCTAAAATAGATCATTCAAATAGTGTGCATTTCATTTAATATGTAGAATATATGCAAATGCAAATTTCTAATACACATACCTTTGATGAGAATGCATTTGGCGGCGACGATATCACGATCCCAAGATGTCTTGTGTACAGCCATTAGTAGTTGCTCGTCTTTGATTTCCAATTCATTTTCATCATCGACTGCATATGGCTGTTGAACAGTTGCATACGGTGCATCAGCATTGACTTGAGCATATTCCAATTTACCACTCACTGTGTTTACTTGCCAATTTTTTGGATACACGGCCACCTTAGACAGTAAACGTTCAGCAGCAATATCGAATTCTTGCTCAGTCATGAGTCCTTCTGCCCAAAATCGCATCAAATAAAGTTCAACGACATCTTTGTTGTACCTCAATTGCCGTTTGCTGCGCTGTGCTACGATTTTTGATGGTAAATATTCGGCGAAAATTGAATCGGGCTCCGCTCCACAATTTTCACACACTTTGAATCGATGGCTCCTTGTGGCTGGATTAAATCGTCGCCCACACTTTGCACAATGCTGCGATGTACCCCACTCATCTGTTTTGCGCACACGACAATTGCGACGTTTTCGAAAGCCTTTGAGTAGTTTGCGCGTACCTGGAGCTCTCACATGCTTTTTGATTCGAATGCACGAGTTTGGTGATATTTCTGCATTTCCCATGTGAATAATTGCGGCTTTATGATTGACCAAATTCCCAGTGAGTTTATCAACGGTTCGATTCGATTCGACGTACTTGTCAAACTGCAACAGCGTGTATTTCGGTGTTGTATACACGGCCATTCCTTTCTTGAGCATTTTGATACGATGATGAACGTAATCAATCCAGAGTATGCCCAGTGGTGATGGCATTCGCTGATACAATTGTCGATTATTTCGATCGTCCTGCTCCTCTTGGGTGAACTGCTTCGTCCATCGTTTTGCCTTTACATCGCGCGTCTTCTGCTTTGCCAGCCAATGGTACTTCTTACTGGACGTTTTCATGTTGACCTGAAATGGAAAAGTGAAGAAAAAAATTATTCACGTAACTGTATCACTTTCTATTTCTCAATAATGCCAAAAATTTAAACACTCACTTCTTTCTTTGTTTCGATATTTCGACGAACTGTGGCATTCCATGTTTTCATGCCTGGATCGATTCCCAGTTCGTAAGCAAATTTTCCGCCGATGAATTGCTTTCGAAGAATATCATCATTCTGCATCTGTTGCTCGTATTGCTTTGACATGCGATACATAATCGACACAGATTCACCGTTGCTGACGATGGTATAATGGAATTCTTTGTTTTTCTTCAGTTTTCGATTGATGGTCGTTAAATCGAATACTTGATTCCAATAGAATTCTTTGTTCTGGCGAATGTAACTTTCGGTTGCTTGTCTACCATCAACTTGTGGAAGTTGTTTCGATTCGGCCAGCATTCGATAGAAGACATCATTGCACATGAACACTGCCTTTCGTTGATAATCAGGCAATGGAACAACCGAGAGATTTTTGATATTTGGTATCTTCACATTGTTATCTTGCGCCCAATTGTGCCACTCATCGATTTCTGTCTGCATAACGAGCCACATTGCAGTTGCTTTGAACCAATAATCGCCTTTTGAAAAATCCTTGATGTTGTGATCATTGGTTGGGCCACCAACTTCTCGCACAATTGCAGTAACCATGCCAGTAAGTAATGTTCGCTTGTGTCGTTTGAAATCTGCATTTTGATGAGTGTCACGGATCGCATTGTAGCCTCGAATCATCAAATCGACTGCATTGTCAATGTCCTTCTTGTCGAATTTCCAACCGGTAGACACTGCGTTGAATTGCCACGCTCGCATTCGCAGATAATTTTTCAACTTCTTCTTGCAGTGTGTCGTTTGACCGGTTTTCAAGCATCGCGTGTGATTTTGGCACAGCGTTTTAAAATGATTACCAAAATAATCGTTCTTGGGCCAGGCGAAATTATTTTCTGGACTGAGCTCTTCGACAAACTGACGGAAATGTGGCTCCATATTCTCACCTTCTTTGTTTTTTTGCAAGACGGCATAGAAACATTGCTCAATCACTTCTTCGCCACGATTCTTTTCAACGAGCTGTCCTTTCTTCTTTCCTTTTTTGGCCGGATACGTTCGGTTTTTAAAAAACTCCCACTGTCGATTCATTTGTGCCGATTTCACTTTATCCAAGAAAAGTAATGATGCCAAAACGGTGATTTTCGTTGACATTATGCTTTTCTGTTCGATCCACGGTTTGACAATGTGATTGAACTCTGGTCATAAAATTGTGTTGAGGCGCATTTTAATCGCGAACAATCCATTATCGTTTACATCATCATCAGCATCCTTTTCTTTTTGCGCATTCGTTTGAAATTTGTATCGCTTTTTTCTTGGCGCTGTAGCAGCCGTAGTTTCACCAGTCGTTGACATGTTGAACTAAAACGAAATATAAAAAAAAACACACGCGCAATTTAGAACACAAATAAAATGACAAATATATTTTCTGCACTGTGTAATTTTTGTAAATGAATTGAATCAATAGGAAGCACTGAATATATGGGGACAAAACTGACACTTGATGTTACCTGATTGAATGTTAAGCGTGAAGTGATTCAAAATCGACAAATTGAGTGATATTAACTCTTTTGAATGCAACATATAAATGCAAACCACACCAACACGGTCCAAAGTTGAATCAAAATATTTGCAGTTTCAGCTTGTGAATGTTATGTTATTATCAAAACTAAACAAAATCAAACACAAAATTCACCGCAAATATCTCGTTTGAAAACAATCGGTTGACAATGATTCCAATAGAAAACCGCCTACAGCGGAAAATAAACTTCTTTGAAAGCAAGAAACAAATATAACATACACTGACACAATCCAAAAATATGTTTTAGCACTTTTATCAATCGAATCCAATGAAATTATGACGATGCAAATTCAAATAAAAAAAACATTGATTCTGACAAGTTTCAACACGATCGTTTCATTTGAACCAACACACTTCTCCACATTCCGATGGTTCTGTGTCGGAAGCATTCTTATATTGCACACATTTTTTGTTTATAAAGCGTTTGAATAAGAATGTATGGTACGGAACCAATAAACGGAATCACAGTTTGTATGTAAACACTTAAGAGCAAAAGAAACGGAATGATTATTATTATTAGCCTATCGCGATCGATATAAATGTGTATGTGTTGTATGGACTGCTTGGTTCAAATCATAAAATGATTTTACAGGCCAAAAAAACGGCTGACACAGCGAACAACACGATTTTGAAAATGCGTTGAATATAAATACTTTCTTTTGTTTATTTATCGAATTCTAAAGAATCGCAACAATATTCTATCAAAGCGAACAGTGTCGATATACGTGCAAACAGCAAAGAGAATTGTACTTCAAATTCTAATCAACTATATTTTCAGATATGTTTTCGTTTCGGGAAGTGCTAAAATCAATCGCTTCGTTATATGAATGCCATTTACTAACATAGAATTTTGCCTTCTTTGAATTAAGAAATACCATTTTTTTATTTGTTGGTACGGGAAACACTCTAATGTACATAAACAGTGCTCAGTTAATTTGCTTTGAGTTCAGAAGTCAATGATCAGATAATGCACTTTTTTTTCTAAGTGAGTGTGTGTTCCAGTATAGCAATACGCCCTAAAATTAACAAAAAAAACTCTATATCTGATCATAATCACCGTAATCGATTTGATTATATTCTAAGTTCTCAAAACAGTGGTCAAACAGTGCAACTAAGAAAAACAAATTTCGTGAAAACATGACACAATTTTCGCCATCTGATTCCAACAGACAAAAACCACAATTGTTTTGAAAATATCAATTGTATAGAGAAAAAAAAGAGATTTAAAGAAATATAAGAATGACATTTATTACACACAGGAAAATAATGTATAGATTATCAGTAAAAATGATTTTTTTTCCTAAATCTATACAAAAGTTAAGATATCTCAACAAAAATTTATTTGTTAAAAAAAGAAATATATATATGGGAATGTTGCTTGACAGCTTAAATGAGTGCGTTCAATGTGTCATATTGAGTGTTTTCAATATATACAAACATGTAATTTTGTTTATGCAGAAAACAATAAATATGTGTATTTAAGTGCAGATTTTTATAATTTAGTGTTATTTCATGATAAAAAATCGATGTTTAAAATTTCAGACATAAAGCTGACAAAAAAGTTGATAGTTTTTTTTTACATAATTCATTCATGCAGATTTTGTAAACAATGCGGAATTTCATACAGAAATTTTAATCGAAGAATCTTTGAGCAAAAACAAAATGTATTCCAGAAAATCAAACATGCAGCTCGCTTTATTAATTGATGTGTTTTCTATCCGCGAATAATAGTGCAGATTTCGCGAAGTGGGTGGCTGTAATGGCAGATGTAAAATTATTTGTTTAGTGTATGTCTAGCTGTATGGTTCAATATAGTTTTCTGACATAAAGCAAAAAAAAGTTACTTGTTAGAGTGGCTCTTGGTCTATCATGCAAACAACGCTTAAGAAAAAAAATCATTTTTACCGATAATCTATACATTATTTCCCTGTGTGTATATTTGACTCTGGTGGTGACAGAGCCGACAAGCGTTGTGTTAAATCCGAGTTTAAGGTCTTGATTTTACTCGAACGCAAATGGTATATAGTGAATTGAGCCATATAGCACCAACTCAAATGATGACTGACTGAAAAATTGACTCAAGAAAAATGTTGCCACCATGACACATACTGATATTCAGGTGGAGAGTATTATTTGGAACATTCACCCGATTCTCATATGTTTGCATTGCACTTGTATGATCATTGATCACGATATGCATTCTTTTCGTGGAATATATTGGCCATAATTCGATGTTCGAACAGCAACAGGAACAAAATCGAAAACAAACCATAATGCTCCATGCCGAGTATTTTATAATCGATTTTTATTAAATATTACCTGCTATTCTCGCGTTCAATGGCATCGAATTTCGTTACAATTGTAAAATGCTATAAATGAACAAACATCCACGGGAATGCATGCCGTTTTACGTTTGCTTATTATTATTTCATATTTGTGCCGATGATATAGATATATCTATAGACTTTGTATGCGCATTCATAATGATGAGAGTTGAAAATTCTTGGTCGTTTCGAACCACTTTCAACAGCGTGCGCACAAAAAAAAATTAATAAGCATTTAAGCCAATTGATCAAATTCGACAATAACTACTTGCAATCGAAATAATGGGTGCATATGATCTTTTATAGCCTTTTAACACATCGCGTTTGCATGATAATTGGTACTCCTTGGCCTTGCACGTGTGTAGATTTATCGCAAATTAACGTGCGCACACACTGGGATCTTTCGCTCGAGCGATGAGAGTTACGAAACTTCGAAAGTATTTTCTTTGATATGAATTAGATAAATTCTTTCTGCGAGCGCTTAAATGCTTGCAGGCCGCACGTACCGCACTCAAGATTCAGTTTTTTTTGCGAAAAATTACTCGCATGAATTCATGTACGATATTAGATATGATCAAAGAGTTGCTATTTTACACGAAGTTTTTTTTTCCTTAGCAACATGCAAACATAAACGACGAAGTACCATAAAGGCGCATAAAGGTTCAAACATTTTGTGAAACAACAACAAATCACAAAGAAGAATATTTGCCATTTTGCTGCAGCCGAAATAAAATCAATTCTGTAAGTGGCCCTGCATTTCAAGCAACTTTGTCATCCAACAATTCCAATCGATCCAGTGTTAATGTTAATTCCATTATGTAACCGAACGAGCTGAATAGCAAATAAGACGGTTTGACCCGAATTCAGACATGAATGTGCCTCTCTCTCTCTATACCGAACTGTATACAAACCAAAAGCAGGGATTTCAAAAACCTGTGCAACAACAAACCAGTTCAATTACTTTACATCGATCGCTTTTGGACACTTTTCTTGGGAACAACTCGAACTTTGCGTTTCAACTAAATGTTCTGCCCATTTCAATAAAACAAAAATCATAAACCAAATTGATTTGTACACTATACGAAATGACGCTTTATTGGTTCCTTGACATTGAGATTATCATTAGATTTATATATTTTAGTCAATATTATTAATTTTGAGTCAATCAATAAGGTTTTCACTAGAGTTTTCAGCATACAATGACCATACAACATTAAATTCATGTCATCATTTTCCGATTTTGATTGGTGAAATTTTGTTTGAGAGCTGTTAAGTATTAACATCAAAACTTAAACTAATTATTTCCCAAATTTAACTTTTATTTATCAATTTTTCGTCAAGATTGAAATGCATTTCTGATGGTGAGTTAAAGATAAAATTGGCAAACCGATAATTTTCAATTGAATCCCTTAGAATAAATCAACATTACTAGATAAATGTCTTCAAATGCGTTACTGAAAAAAGTTAGTCAGCAAAAGCGTTATAAAATATATGGACGATGTCACGCTTTTGTTGGCGAACTTTTTTATATAACGCATTTGAAGACATTTATCTAGTAATGCTGATTTATTCTAGGCGGTTCAATTATCCAATGGATTTATGCTATTGCGAATGATGTAATTTTTATGTTTTTCTTATGTAGAATCTCATATACTTAATGATATTTTACACATTTGTCCGGCAATTTTTTAGTCAATATTTTAATACATTCAACATAGTTCAACATTCTTTACACCAATTAAATTCACTTAAACGGTTGGTGCCTTTCGTACAATTTATCAATTGTAGGTTAAAACTTCATGGTTGGCAAATTTAAAATAAGCGAATTTCAACACATATAATAATTAAATGAAGTAAAAAAAAATAACGAAAAACTAAATGATCTTGAAATTCAAAGAGTATATGAGTCTTAACAGTTAAAGAAAATGTTAACCTATTTCCTATCCGAAAGAAGTTTTAATTGATGAGAAAAATTAATTTTTGTTCCCTTTAAAAAAGTGATCTGGTTTATATTTGAGTTCAGTTTTGTTTGCATTATAATTGAAACTTAATCAAATAAAAATTAAGATAAATCTTTTCACATTATAAAATTATTTTATACTCAAACTGATATTGTGTTTTAAACTTAAAAATAATGGTTGCTTATCTGAACCTTTTCATTCTATATGTGCCTTATTTATCGAGATATTACTTCATAGACTCTATTTATCTGTGATTTTCACAATTTCAAATTGTCTTGATTATTTTAAACTCATCGATAGATTTGTCTTAAGTCGTACATTTTTTTATAGAGTTTATAGTTACTACTGATGGGAATTGATTTAATTGGCATGTTCACCATTTGTTTCATAGCATTTCGACCTAAGTGATTTTGACGCCTGTGAACTGCAAATATTAAAAAAAATTAACATTACTTTCCTCTTTTATCAAAAAAGAAAATGCAAAAAAAAATAGAAAATAGTAAATGCTTCTAATCTAATTACCTAATTTTATTTGGATCATCTTTTTTCCCGTCATTCAATTCCAAAGATGTACCAGCTCGGAAGGTAACTGATGAGTCTGTATCGATGTCCATTTTGACGGAATCTTTATTAACATTGGCGCAATCGCTCGATACGCTCACCTTACTCGACTGAACAATGGAAATTGCATTTGATGCAATCGAAATGGATACAGAACTGGAAAAATGCAAACACCTGCGAATAGTATTCGCCACACGCACAAAAAAATTAACAAGAAAACAAAATGAGCGTATGAATTTTATAGCTGAGTGCTCAACATCCATCCGTATCAATTAAGTATATTGTTATTATGAAAAAAATGAGAATTCTTTTATTTTGATTTTCAAGAAATAAAAATGAAGAAATCACAATTTGTTTTTTTTACCAAAAAAAAAACGAACCAACGCTCTACAAAACTGAAATGAAAACTATATGGTTTCTTGTGTATTACAATTAGAGAAAATTAGCTCAGTTATTACTTTGTAAATCAGTAATGAGATATTAGCGTAAAAATCAAGCAAATAAACTACGCAAAGTTTTAGAAAAAATGGTAGAATAAACACGGACAGAAGGTAAAATACCTGTATGCAGTAACAACAGTTATGAATGAATACTAGTTGTAAACCAATAGATATCTACCCGTGTGTTGGTGGCCACGATAAGAGGAAATTGGAGTCACGTCATTCATAATTATATCTCTTTTTTTCAAAACATTTCTCCAAATTCAGATTCAATTGGGACCGATCGACTCATTGGTCCATTCAAAACACACATATATACATTATGCCACAAAATACCGATCCACTCATCAAGCCCGAATGCGATTGGATTTGTGTATGATGAGCGCATGGAAAACAAACCGTGATTTGTACAAAATATGGCTGAAAATCCTGCCTCATTCCCATCTGCTAGATCTCTATCTCAACCGTTTTTTTTTTATTTCATCGAATTTTCAAACGATTTTTTGTTTGAATGAAACGATTTTCAATAAGAAAATGCTATTTGCATGAAAAAAGTTGGAGTTTTCATATTAAAAAACAAACATAAGCATTTGAAAAATAAAATGTCGGCAAAACAATCAATATAGGCAAACCACTGAACAGGTGAAATGGATATATGTCAATGGAATGTGGTAAATGCGGAAGACGTTTGCTTACATGTCAGGATTATGCTGTTGAAGTGTTGATGTTGTTGATGATGATTTAGTTAAATGATCGGTGAATCCGGAAAAACCATTGGTACTTGTCACATTGCGGCTTGCATTTGATCGGCTGGTATGAATTTGGCGACTGTAAATCAATAGATTTGGTATTAAACCCATCTTTTACAATTGAATTGATTAAATGAATACTTACTTTAAAATCGAGCTTGTATTGAGAATATTTGTTGGTAGTGCAAAATTTAAATCGCCATTTGTGGTGAATACATCACCATTTTTATCAATTTTCTCTTCATGATTTATCGATGCATGCATTGTAAACTGAGCTGACTTCACCCTCAATTCATTCACGTCAAATTTAAGAGCCGCTAATTGAAAATTTAAATTTATAAATTACTTCACACCAATTTAATTGAGCTAAAAGAGAATATTTACTGTTATCGATTGGACCAAGTTTTTCAGCAACACTGTATAAAATATCAGCTGTCCAAAATTCTGGAATTCGGACAAAAAGTTTACCAGCATCGACGGGCAAATGCAATCCCAGCCCATGTAATAATAGTATAAACGGTTCGTAGGAAAGAATATTTGTTTGTTCAATGCTATATGGAACGACTGGAACTGATTGTTTTTTAACTAAAAATGAGAAATGTTAGTTTCAAAATTAATAAAAATCGATCAAATGTAATGGTTAAACTAACGAATGCAATGATGCGGAACAGGTTCAATAATTGTCACTTCGTCACAATTTTTAACAACAAATTGATTTTTCAAAAAGCATAATTTAGCAAAACAATATTCGATTAAAATACGTTGCAGCCAGATTATATGATTTCCCTTATTCTCACGCTGCAATCGCTCCTTCAGAATCTGTGTTTGAACATTTATCAAAGAAAGTCAATATTGGTTGAATTTTGTAATAAAAAAAAGAGTACATACTTGAATGTCGTCTCGCGACTTTTCAGCTTGTTGATGTGATCGAACGGAATTACCAATTGAAGTATTTGGTTCATTTGACGATCGTACATTTGGTTTCACTTGAAAATTTCGCTCAAATTCGTCATTCTCATATTTCATTAGTGCATTAAATTCCATTCGATTTATTATATCCTGTCGAGAGAAAAAAATGTTTCGTTAAACCACTGAAGCTGTTAAAAATACTTGAAATCAATTTAAAATTCACCTGTTGCAAAAGCTGTTGTATAACATCTATACGATATTTTGGCTTGAAATTACTATCTTGGAAACGTTTCACCATTTGCCCAATCAAATCTGGAAATGATTTACTCTCCTCATAATACCAATAGAGCACGTCACATTCTTCTTTACTCCAATTACTGAAAAAGTGTCATTTTATTCTCGAATCAAAGAGCTCAAGTTAAATTTTCAATCTCTTACCATAAACTTTTTTCATTCAGCTGTTCGAGATGATTTTCAACGATAAGCGATGGTGCGGCTGCAGCAGATAAATTTAGTGGTGGTTTCTGAGGTGTACTTATAAATTTTGTCATTACATAAAATATTAGGTCAGACCAATCCTGCGGTATTCCCGAAAAATATTAGCCAACATTTTTTTTTTTTATTTATTATAAAAAATTAACAGAAAACTCAACTCACGTCACATAATTCGTATTCGGTTTCCCAAATTTTCGAAAATGTTTTCAATATGATTGGTAAAAATAGAGCCGTGACGGCTCCAATTTCACCACCCACATGATACATCATCGTGAGAATGCAATCATTTACGAATTCGCCATTTTCCAAAAATCCTTCCAAAAGAATGCCATACTGCTGCATCATCTCGACGGTTGCAAATCTGCAACAACAAAAAATTCATTCAAAACGATGCTACAATTATTTTAAGACTTAAACCTACTGTTGAATATGCTCTTTCAATTTGGATTTGGTTTTTCGATCTTCGGCATCTCCAAATGAATCCGGTATTAACAGCAATATGTGATTTGTGACGATTAAATCTTGTAGATACTGTTTACTTTGAATCGATGGCTTATAGTTTCGAATTAAAAGAATGAATAATTGTTTCAAATCTTCAGTAAGACTGATTTGTAGCTGCAACATTCGAAGCTGTTTGACGTCATTAGCACTTAAATGACCGATATTTGTGTAGGTATTAAGCGCTTGTAAGAATTCCCTTATGGCAGTTACGACCAAATGCATTCGACGCAAACTTGCTTCCAGGTCGATTTCATAATGACGTGACGTGAGCTCCAGTTGTTCGTATAAAATAACCGCCTCATACGTTAGATAGCTAACAATTTTATATGACAAAACGCATTTTATGTGCTCTAAATCTAATTCAAGTTGAGCCGCAAATTTTAGAAAATACGTCACCAACCAGAAAAAATGTGAAGTATCAATATGTGCTTGCTGAATGAAGAAAAGAAAACATAAACGTATTTCATACTGACACTAGAATGAATTTGTCTTAAATAATCGGTTACCATATCTGAATCGGACAAAAGTTTTGCATATAATTCTTGCATCAAATGACCATAGCCTTTCAATAGAAAATCCACAGTGAATTCTTTTAAGATGTTTGAAATATCTTCATCGGTTGGTGTATGATGAACGAGACCTTTCATATTTATACTGAAACGCGAAAAAGAAAATTCAATTTTTTTGAAAATTACAACATATAGGCATTCAAGTGAAACCTAACGCTTACAGGCTGCTTTTGCTACGCTTAACAAGCTTCTTCTTCTTCTGCTCTTGCACTGATAAAACTTTGCATGGTTTTTTAACCACATGAAAACGTTGTGGCTTCTGATGAACATTTTTACTCGGCTGATCTTCACTGCTTGTAATCGAACTCGATTCAGGGTGGGTTCCATATCCACAATCACTGGCCGATTGATCCTGTATCGATGGATATTTAGGACGTTTTTCAACGTTTTCAACGATTGTTGCTAATTTTTTGTTGTTTGATACAGTCAAAGGTGATTCAGATGGGCCAGTGTGATTAATCTGTTTTGTTCGATTATTCGAAAGAGATGAAAAAGACATTTTTTTTAGAAATTACATTTACCTTTCATATTTTTTATTATATTCAAATTTAGAGGCGCTATGAAGCATATGACTCGATTAAGTGTAATTCATACCCATGGTGATTGTTCGCTTTGCTCTTCAATTGGTTTGGCGTCATTGTCATCTTGTTCTTCAGTCAATGTCTGTGTTGTTGATTCGTCTATGTTCTCACTCTGTTCCATGGTCTGTTGAGACTGTAAATTCAGTGCCGCCTCAACACTTTTCACATTCGCCTGACTACGACGAGTCATTTCGCTCGATTTGTCTACATTTTTCCCGTTTCCACCTTTAAATTGAAAGGTAATAATAAAATTTTATTTCAAAATTAAACGGAAATCGAATATTCATTACCTCCATTATCCGATGAATCAGACGTTGGATCTGACGTAAGCACTGGACTCGATTCGCCGCTGTTCTCCTTTTGTGGTGGTGTTGTGTTGCTTTCAAAATCATCTGAACTGTCTGATAGAGCATCTTCTAGCCACACATTTAGCAATTTTTGCAATGTGCTTGCCTGTTGATCCTTATACATAACCGAAATCAATTGTACCATGGTCACACTCCAAAAATCACGTTGTGAACATGACATTAAAAATAGCAGTAGCTTGTCAATGCTCATCATGAATAAATGCCAAATGATTTTATTTTGCATTGATACTGTATGGGTTTTTCGTTCGTTTTGATTGGCATTCTCTGGAATGTGCAGAATATTGCGCAGCAATACAAGGCAATTATTGATTCTATCACAATGTTCGAATGGCAATTTATTTCCATTATCAATAACATTTTTCATATACTCGACGACAGCACGTATTGCACGAGCATCTGTAAACGATTCTTTGCAACTAGACAATAGCATTGTTAAATCAGATACAGTGTGACGACCAATTTCGGTGCGCATCATTACTTTTGTTGAGAATAAACATTCGACTGGCATCGTTAAATTCACCATTATTCGAATCATTATATCGATCAGTTTGGGATCCTTAACATTCACCAGAAATGGTATCAAATCATTTTGCACATAGTGTCCCAATCCAAGTGCACGACGAAACGTTCGCAACGTTTGATCTTCACATGTTAGCTTACAATAGATTTCGTTGAGTGCGTCCAATGCCTGATCGGACACATTATAATCATCACCAACTGATTTTCCTAAAGCAGAGAATGTACTATCGATTTTCAGATGACTGGAATACATTTTTTCCGTGATTTCACTGAATAATGTTGATTTTCGATTAACGGCTTCATACATACAGTGGCTGGCCAACGTTTCTCTCAATTCGTTTTTCATTAAAATATCTAAACAAGCCAAATATCAACGCATTAATTATTATTTATAGAGAATGGAAAATTTATGTAATTTGATTGATTGTTGTTTTTTTTATAATGATACCTCACAATTTATGATTAACGAAAACACCTACATAACATATTAAATGAAACCAACTCTAGGTAAAATAGCATTCTTATTATTAACCAATCAATTTGGGTGGAGAGAAAGTGTGTACGTGTGATAGATAGAATTCTTACCGCGATAGAGAATTTTCTAATTTATATTTTTGCAATACAATGAGGCACGTGGCTGTGCAACGTGCTGAGAGAAATTTACACAATAACCTGGCTCGTAACACGTAGTATACTTTTCAAAATGGATAACGTGTTTTTTCTTTCTTCTTATTTTTTTGGCATATGTTTCTTAGACTCAGAATAGAAATTCATTGCTTGGGGTGTGTTTGACATATTCTATATTTAGAATGCAATGTGATAAAACGAGAAAAATAAAATCGAATTTCAAAATCGAAACCTTAATAAGATTAAGTAGTTTCAATCTTAAGGAAACCCATGAAAGTGCACCATATGCTCAAATGTAACTTGTTCAACGATTATTTCTTGTACTTTAATCTTAATTCTAAATGCATGCAATTAATATTGAACGCTATTTATATATTCATTGCATCCGGCCACATATTTAAATTTCATTTGATGAAACTATAGTTCATCACTAATTTATAATAATTTTATAAAATCGGAAGCCTGTCACGAAGAGACATTTTTGGGCAATAAGAAGTAAATATGAATGGCGAAACTGAATCACAATGCGTATGAATTATTCATGAAATGCTGCAATTCAAGCCAAAAGTTGCACTTTTTCTTCCATTTTAAAGCGATTTAAATAAAACACATCTTTCCTTCTCTTGTAAACTCATTCACACGTTGACAAAAGAAAATGTAACTATCAATTATAAATTATAATTTCAGTTTATGGATCGAACTGAATGGTTTTGCGACATATTTCGCTTTTTGTTAGAACTTACAAGGCCATAAGGCCATCACGTTTTTATGAGAATGGTCTCAAAAAAAAAAATTGCTCAAAGAAACGGTTGTTCCATTTAAAACATACGATAATGTATTATTTTCAATGTTTACTCCATCTATCATAAAAAGATCTAGAGTTTTTTGCTCCGCTTTCCACATTCTCAAATTACCTGCAATTTTTTCTAGCGTTGCATAAAATTCAAATGCGCGTGTTAATTTCTTCATGAAATTTTTTTACTACGTGTTTGTGTTTGGTCGTTTAATTCTTGTTATGTTATTTAAAGGAATATATATGATATGGTAGGGAATGAGTTGTTTATGTCTCAAACTCCTGGATTCATAATTTATCAACGGTAATTGAAATCCGTTTTTAATCTGACTCACAGTTACACGTGTAGTTTTCACATCCGTGTTTGCACTGCGGCGTTGAAGAAGAGGAGCGTTTCTTTTTTACAATATCATTAATGTTCGAATTCAAAATCATTGAATGCCTTCAACTTCTTGCATTTGCAATCAATTTCAATGGTTTCTTCGTAAACGCTCCGCAAAAAAAAAATTGAAAGTAATTTAATTTTTATCAACAATGTATTCAGTTTTGTTTTCTAATGACATTGACTTAAATCGTCTTATGCAAGATTTTATTACACTGAATAGTGAACTGAAATTCTTTGATCCAATTTATGTCCGGTTTTTCACCTTTTTTAAAACGTAGCAAACGAAACTGATTGTATCGATTTTCTCGTGCTATAAATGCTATAACACCGATATTATTATTGTAATGACTTTTTGGGAAAAACAAAAAAAATCACCTTTTTCGATAATTTCCAAATTAAAAACTTGTTTTCACTTGAAATACGTATTTGATCACATTAGTTGCATTTAAAATGAGACAAACAGGAATATTTCACAAAAAAATTAACTGATCAAAAACTTCTGTAGTTTTAAAAAATTTAAGCGTCCATTCGCTTCAGCTGCTCGATGATTTGTGAGACGAGATGGTGAAAGCCCTGCACCGAAATGTGGAAAATTTCTGTTTCTACCGATCACATACAATGAGCACTGTGTAGTTTATGTATTGCTTACACCGATTGAATGTTTGTGCATTATATCGAACTAAGTGTGCATGAGATTGTGTTACTGAAGCGCAGTCTATCACGCATGCTTTGAGGCGATGGAAAAGAAGAGTAAATGGAAAATCACGTTGTGCGTCCACGTGACGGATATGATTATCCAACGTATTTCAACTTCAAATGCATTTTATCGTAAACTTGTTGACTTGGTCCATTTTCAACTCAGAAAATTCCATAATGTGCGCGTCGCTGCTTTTGAATTTGAATATAATTGAAATCAGCAGTGTGACTGAGCGAAATTGAGTTCACATAAAAGAACAATACGCCTTTACATTAATTAGAAGACGCGCTTGCTTATTCGGAACATTTTTCTTTCTCAAAATTTCCGTCGAACTTATGGGTCGCTCTGTACATATACATCAAAGTCAGTAGTGTGCGGAGGGGGGGTTTCCCCCTATGTGATTTGGATGAAAAATATTTTCCGCGAAAATTATTCGAATTTGCTAGGGTTCTTGCTTTGAAATTATTCGAATTTCAAAAAGTGAAGACCTTTTCTTTAGCTCATCAATGTAGAAAATTGAGGAGAATTCTTTCAATTTGCTAAGGTTTTTGGTTCCGAGACAATTTTTTTCAATTTGCTAGGGATTTTTGCCTCAGAAAGTGACTTCCAAAAAAAAAAAAACGAATTTGTCTGATTTGCTAGAGAATTTTTTGGTTTCGAAAAATCAACCCCTCCCCTGAAAAATTTTCCTCGCACACTACTGAACAAAGTCTACAAGAATCCCAAGAAATGTTGCTGGCTTTGAGCGTGGTGAAAATAAATGCGGATTTAGTCTAATTTGAAAAGATTTACCACCAATACCAATTGTAATTATATCATTTTTGTGATTAAATGTACATTTTTGGAACGTATCATTTTTCCTGAGCATGAGACAAAAGCAATTTGATTATTTTCTTTTATTCTTTATTTAGACATACTCTGTAGCAAAGTGGCAAGGTACATTAACCAGAACATTATCACTATTATATAAATGATATAGAATTGTACAGGTATATTGATTGAATTTCTTGAGCATTTGTTTACACCAATTGACACGAGCCTTTTTTTGAGCGATTGTCAAATTATGTGGTATCCAACGAGAGCAAATCTTTCTGACAGCTAAATGTTCATGTAAAATCTTAAATACGCTGGTCGCACTAATGCCCAGGGATGCCTCAATCTCGTGATATGTTACATGACGATCTTTCATTATCATATTTCTGACAGCATCGATGTTTTCTGGTACAACAACTGATTTTGGACGACCTTCGCGGAACTCGTCGATGAGCGATAGGCGACCGCGCTTGAATTCGTTGTACCAATTATAAATTGTCCGAAGACTTGGTACTTCATCGCCAAAGGCCAAATGAAGTTGATCAAAACACTGTTGTTGTGATACACCCAATCGAAAGTGGAAAAAAATAATCGCTCGAAAATTTTCACGAGTAAAATTCATTTTTTGGCTGAGACGCAATTTACATGTTACGGTAAACAATACAAATAACGATCGAATGACAAAACGTTCTGAGAACGTTTATGCTACAAAATGTTTAGCTTAACGAATATGACAATGGTTTGCATCGGGCTATACTAAAACATACATATTGAAGAAACTTAAATAGTCGCCTACGTATAAACACACAAAACGATCAAGGATGTACCATTTCCGAATTTAAAGTAGAAGTTGTTTGAATGAACGCATGACAAAGTGAAGAAAAGATACTGATTACTCCATTAACATTCTTTTGGTTGAATGCTGAATTTATTCAATTGTAAGACAAATGTTGAACGTGTGAATCTATGTGAAATCGGAAATTTCTCTGTCAATGTAATACACTAACACACATATATTACAAACTCAAACATACGAATGCACTATTCGTACCGTTATATTTGTGACGAAGAATTATGTTAGAAATCACATCTCTTGTATGTTCCTCACAAATGGGAACAGCAATAACAATCGTATATACAAATCTCTTAAGCATATTACAGAACATTTATGTCGCATGCGTCTTTTTATTATATTATTTTGGGATAAACTCAACTAGATTCAGAGGTAAACTTTGGTTCATATACACCAACAAAAAACGCAAATAATAAACTTATGTATCGATTGTGTTGAAACGTTTGCTCTTGTTGTTGTACGTGACTACGAGTGAATTTGCAATGATGCATACACAATTTACACAGGTACAATTGAATGGGAATCAACTGCATGTCAAAAACTCTGTTCAAAATTCATTCCAGACGCGAGAACGTAAGATCGAGATTTCCCAACAAACAAAAATGTAATGTTTTTTTATTCATTTTAACGTTGAAAAATGTAATGTTTTGGCCCAGTTTAGTGGTAATTTTTGAAAGAAAATTGTATGCAAAAGAGTAATATATTTCAATAGAATATTTCCATTTGTTTTATTTACTGGTGTGAGACTTGATGTCGGAGTTGAAGTTTAAAGCATTTTTATAAACAATAATCGCATCGCATACATAAACATTTCTCTTTTCGATTGTGTTTACATAAAACGTTTCGACAGACTCCGTGTGATAGCTATGTGTGTTCGTTGATTAACAGTATGCTTCGTAAGCAATAACAGCATTTGATACAACGTATTGATTATTCATATGCATTTCTGTCTACATATACATTATGTATCACTCTGTGTATTCAGTCAGATTTTTCTTAATTTGCTTGTGTCAGCAAAATTCAAATTTCAACCGAAAATCACACATCTCTCTTTGTTTATAATTTGACATTTCTCGCCGACGTTCATTTTGATTGTTACTTCAAATGTGTACGGTGCATTGTGTTGATTAGTTTCAATCGTAACATTTCAGAAGGAGTTGTTTTGTAAATCAGAACACAATATATTCTGATGGTGAAATGAAAGTAACTAAATAAATCGTTTTCTTCGACAACACAAATAAAATCTCATTTTCATATCAAAACGTTTGAAAAACAGTTTCTGTTCATTTTCAAGATTGTGCTTCAAACCAAGAGTGCTGTTATGCTATTTTACAAATAATATTTTCATACGGTGATTTACATTTCGATTTTGATCATCGGCCATTTTTAATAAACGTTTACTTTTGTCGATTCAACAATAATTCCCTATAAATTCGGGTGCATTTTTGAGGTGATTCCACAGTTTAGTAAAGAATTTCACAGCAGTAAGCGTCTCTTTGACCGCTCTATATTTGTATATATATTTTTCAAATGAAAAAGTGTTTTAATTAAATTTATGCAATTATTTAATCTCTCTCGCTAGCCTTGTGTTCCAATTGTCGACCATTGCATCGTGAATACAACATTTTCGAACGCGCTTTTTGTCATTTTGCAGTGAATGTGACAGTGTTGTTGGTAAGTACTCAAAAACGAACCATTTTTCTTGATTTTTTTTTTTTGAAGTGATCAATGGACTGTGTGCCACGAATTTGACAATTTTTTCGTGTTTTTTTTCTGAACAGATTTAATTTTCATTACAATGAAGAGGAGACGTGCAAAAATAAATTCAGCCTTTAAGAAAAATACGGCAAAATTGAACGACAATGAAGAGTTGCGATCGATAAAACTGTCAGCGCCTTCGATATTCAAGTCTGAATATTCGGAAGCGCTATCAGAGCATTTTTTCCATAAATGCTACAATGGTACAGTAATATGCTACCTAGGTTCGACATTGTTTTTATATGTTGTCAACCTTGCAGCAGATAACGATGATCGGCAATATTTCATTGACAGTGATGGAAAAAATGTTATACGTGAGTGTTTCGCCGCCGTATCACGAGAAAATTTGAAAAATCCAAAACAACCGAAAATACCACGTGGATTCCTTGAAATGATTGCCGATGATCAATTTGAATGGCCAAGTAGGTACCAAATGGGCAACGCATTTGAATACTTGAATCAACAATATTTGACAAATGTTACGACAAATTTGACAACGCATTTAGATAATATATTGGAGAGCTTCTTGCAAATGATTCGCTATCAATTGAACGAAGACCCTAATCGGCTCATAAAATTTGATGGCATTGACATAAGAAATGCAAAGAACAATCTTATGTTCAATCAAGATTGTACCGGAGGCGATCAACACCGAACGAACAAAATGAATGAGTTGTATGAACAAGTCGCCGTACGCTGTTTACCATCATTTCGCGAATATTTGTCAATGATTGAATACATCGAGAAAAAGTGGTTTGAATCGTTGTGGTTTTTCATCTTCATTCAACGTGAAATAAGTATATTTTTGGAAGAGCATCACGATCTTGTGCAATTATGGCTACGACACCAACGCCATCCGCTTTTTTATTGCAAACCATCCAAGCCATTGCCACCAAAAATAAGAAATTTCACCGTCATACCGATATGTGACTCGAAGTTGAAACACATTAAATTCGATCAAGATGATTTGATGAGCCTGCTGGCCCAATGGAAAGTTGTGCCGAAGATATTTAACAATGATCATGGAGGGCATAATATGTATAGCCGTAACTATTACAAGGAGAACGAAGATGAAGCATGGGCCATTTTGTTCAACATGGACAAAATCAACGAGATCAAGAAACCGAACCAACAGTTTCATCATATGATAGTCTGCGATAGCGTTTCCGCGTCGGTATTGTACAGAACACCAAAGCCTGAGATCGAGAATACGGAGCTGCATCGACAAAGAATCAAGCAAAAACTCGAGAACAATGAGTATAAATACATCGTCGCAATTGATCCCGGTATGAAAACATACTTAGCCGGAATTCGTCGGAATATTGAAGATCGCACTGAGGTGAGTTTATATTTAAATAAAATGTTTTCTACAAAAATCAATGCTCATTTTTAAATTTTTTTGTTAAAGGAAAATTTCAAGATATCTTCAGTCATATCATTGGGGTGCCGGACAAAAAGTCAGAGACAAAATGGGAAAGCGTATGACTGCCAGATTCACGCAACGAGAGCAATTGGACCGTGAAAGCTATCCATCGATACCATCACCGCGAGGAATCCGATGGAGAAATTACGTCAGGCATCGATTAACCATGGTGAAAGATGCAGTGGCTGCATATGCTCGGCGACGTTATGCACGGCTTTCGTTTGACAAATACATCGGGTCACAAGGTGAGAAAGATTGGCTGGCGAAAGTAATAACAAAGAATGAGCCATCGCTTATAAACATCGGAGCAGTGGATATGGCACCCAATTCACCAATTGGCATAAAAAAGGGAAAACGATGCCCAGGTACACGGCATCTTCAATGCAGCGTTAAAAAACTTGGCCATTCAGATGTACACAAAGTGAATGAAGATTTCACATCTCAACACTGTGCGAATTGCCAGAAGAAATTCCCGATTCAAACACAAAAATATCGATTCAAAGTGTGCCACTGTACTCGCGATGCACCAATACCACAAGAAATAGAACCGTATATCTCACTACCACGGCTAATTGTGACGAAGAAGAGTCGACGACGCAAAAAGAAAGATAGCTGCGTGAAGAAATTGATCGCAAGAGGCATCATGGATCCAGCAAATCAACCAGCAGAATTTCAACCAGGGCGATTAGAGTCAAAGAAAATGTACTTTCTGAAAAACTGGCTACTAAACCCTGTGAATGCAATTCAAATGGGAGGCGACGCTGATAAATATCCGGAACAACAACAACAACAGCAACATCAAAAACGATTTTGCACCGTTTGGCATCGAGACATTGTTGCGGCTAGATGCATTATGTACAAAGGTAAACACTGTAATTTATTTGGTATATTTTCCAATAATTTAAATTGCCTCTTATTAATTACAGGTCTTTGTTACATATTCAATTTGGAAATGCACAACTCGTATGTCAGAGCACCAGCACCTCCAAGACCACCATTGCGTAGAACACAACCAGCACGCAGAAGAGCCAATGCAAACGTTGTTCCAGATCAATGATTAAGCAGCGTCGAAATCAAAAAGAAAAAAATATAATAACTCTGGTAGTTAGTAGCAAAGCTTGTATTTTGTGGCTTTGGTGATTGTGTATAGTACACATTATCTAAATGTGTAATTGTACACAGTTCAGTACAGATTTATCTGTAGGTAAGTATTATTTTATCAAATGTTAAAAATGAATTTAATTTGGATGTGGCGCTCAGTTAAATAACATTCGAAAAAAATCCATTTTCGCCGATAGAAATATGGCTCTATAGATTTTAGCTAACTTTTTCTTTCTCCTTCTTTTTCTTCCACTGGTGACGTTGAAAATGACTGAAACTACACACAAATCCGGCCACAAAATTGACCGTCAACATATGCCCGATAATGGATGAATTTGCACCAACAATTGTTTATTGGAATAAATAGCTTTAGTTGTTCGTTTTTCATGTCTGAAAGAGTGAAATGACTTTAATTTATTTAAACAGTAAATAATTTTTTATGTAACCGTGCTCTTCTTGGCCGGATTCAAATTTATTGGTAGCCTTTTCTTTGGTGGATAAAATGGTATGTGTATCTGACCACCGGTCGCGTTTACGGCTTGCCATGTAACACAGCTAAATGTTTTTTTCTCCATAATATCGATAAAAATTTGTCCGTTCAAGTGATCCATGTCATGTTGGGCTATCCGTGCATTCCAACCTTTCAGATGCATTTCGATTGCATCACCGTTTTCATTGAATCCATTCAACAACACCTCCTCATATCTTTTTACGTCTCCACTATATCCGCACACACTGCCACATCCTTCTGGGAACATTTTTATATTGAAATTTTTTACTTGAAGCACTGGATTGATGAATGTCTTCGAGGGTATAAAATAACAATTAAACCATATTAAAAGGTGAAATAAAAACTTTCGAATAAAAAATATTATGTTGTAGTCGTTACATAATACCATTTAATGACACTCACAGTTAATGGTAAAATAGACATTTGTCGATTTGTGTACACATCTTTCGGGTACTTTTCCCGCAATTGCTCAGTTGCTTCCATAATGATGACACGAGAGGAGACACCGATCTGTGGTGCAGCCAGTCCGAGAAGATTATAATGATGTAACACATTTTTCATTTGTTTTATCAATTGTTGGACTTCATCGCTTTTTATCTTCTCCACCGGAACTTCGGCCGCTCTGCATCTCAAAACGGGATCACCTGAATCGAATTATTGATTTTATCACTTTGTATTTTACTCTATTATGTTTCTACTTTCTTACCAACTTGGACGCAATGTTTATAAGGTGGTTTGATGACTTCTCCATCAAAGGTTTGCCACACTTTGTTCCACCACTGTGTAATTGATTTTAGTCTTTTTGAATTATGATTAATTTGATGTTTTTCCAAGCAACTCTTTAACAATGTGACTCTTCTTGTGCAGTGTGACTGCAATTGTCGCACGAGCATTGTGATTTTTTTTGTAAACAATAGCGGTATTAAAGTAATGTGACTGCTCTTCACGTAATATGAAATGACATAACCTCACATTTTTGACAAGCAACTGAAATGACAATAACCTGAATTCAAAGACGAGACTTGTGATTTGTGTGTTTGTGTGTGTATGTGGAAATATTTAATGATATTCACCGAATGTTATTCGGATATTTTTTCCTTTTGTTTTTTTACAAAAAAGAAGAATAGATTAATTTAAACTTAATGTGAATTGAATGAGTGTGAATAAAAACTTGAACTCGCATTTCACATCTTGTTCTCTCCTGATGAAATTTCCATGATGCAAATTCGAGTTTTTATTCGGATTCATTTAATTAATAAAATTTTACACATTCATTAAACATAAAAATGAAATAGAAAACATAATCAATTTCTTAAACTAAATCGCTAAAGAAATCGCCAGCATTGGCCACTTTTGATGATGGCAAATTGTGTTTGTGCTCCTTGGATTTGTTGTGCTTTTCATTATATTTGATGTCATCCAAATCTTCGAAATATTTGATGTTCCAGAATTTGATCTCATTATTATCCGCTGATGATGCAATGTATTCGCCGCTGTGATTAATATCCATCGCATCAACCGCTAGTGAATGTTGACCGGCAACACCAAGATTTCGTCCTGGAATACAATGTAAAGCGCGCAACACACCCTCTTCACCAGCAACGACAGCAACTCGATCGGTGACTGGTATCATGTGGCTCATTGGTGTTTTCGGTCCGGGATACATGTTATTGTGATAACCAAATTCATTCCAATTAAATGTGTATAAACGACCCTTTGACGTTCCAACTATCAATTTTGAATCGTTTCTAAATAGGCCCATGCAAGTCAATTCCTCGTCATATGGTTCCGATTGAACGAATAATTTTCTGTAAGCAAAGCAAAGTCGATTTTAAAAACCAAATTTCAAATAAATTAGCCAATAACAGTGAATGAAAACCAACCTTGAGCCAATATTAATTGCTGTCAAATAACCGTCACCACTTGTTGTGAGTAGAACTTTTTTTGCGTCGTTTGTGAGTATCGATGTGATATAATCATCGACTTCTTTCAATGAAAATATCGGACTGTTGCTTTTGTCTCGAATATCCCATACCTTAACGGTGCCATCATCATCGCCGGTGGCAAATAAATTTTCATCGAACACATTCATTTTGCAAACGGGCTGCTCGTGTGCCTGTTCATAGCAACGTTTGAATTTTCCCGTTTCTAAATCGGTTAATAGAATAGAACGATCTTTTGATGCCGAAAATAATACACTACCATCATGATTGAATTCAATGTCACGAATTGCCTTCACATGTAATTCTAATGTGTTTACTAATTCATTTCCGTCATCGGAATATTTATAAATCATTGCGTCGCCACTTATTGTGGCTGCTGCCAATATATCCTTATCGGGATGGAACGAGAGATCAACGACGTAATCATCGATTGAAATGTCGGGCGGATGTGTGCGTGGTGTCTTTGTGTTGGCCAAAATTTTTGCAATCACATCGTCCTCTTCCTCATCGCCACCTGTTGATGTGGACGCATTTCCACCATTTCGCGTATGGGCGCCTGCATTTTGTTGATTCGAATTTTTCATTGTATCGTCATCACTTGAATCAGGGGCGTATTCATCGTCTGAATCGGATTCTTCAAAGTCACTATTCGGAATTGTCAAGATACTGTCATCCGAATCGGTTGCCTCGGCCAAAACCACGCCGCCAACTTCTTCGTCACCTTCATCGGCAAAACCAATTAAAATGTCATCGTTCGTCCCTTCATTTTGTCCCTCCATCAATTCACCGTCTAAGTCTGAGTCCATTTCGTCAGGTCTGTAGAATGTTTTCCTGTCGATTGAATAGATTGTTTTTTTTTATTTAACGGAAACTGGAAAGTGGCATTGAAAAAACATTCAAATTAGCATGATAAATCAACGCAATTCACTCACATCGTATGCACTGTGTGTTTATTCTTTTTTTCTGTCTCTCTCTCTCTCTTCTGACGACCAAAATTTCTTGAACTTTAGACTTTCTTTGTGTTATTTCCCACGAAATTTAAATTCGGCACACACATTGAATCGATTTATATTCTATCCAAAGCTATTAGGAACATTAAAGCGAAACAAATTCAAAAAATATATATATATGTTTTTCGCACGTTTCAATAGTATAAAATTCTATTCTATGTCGTTTTCATACGAACTGAATGTGTCAAACAGAATGCAAACCCATGACAGATTCAAACATGCTTTATTTTTCTGTGCTGAATCTAAAACTGGTCTGAACTTGCTTTTGAAGTGGTCTTGTTTTTCTAATGTCAATACAGATTTTAGTGCCGTATTGCTGCAATTGCATCAAATTTAATTTTTCTCTCAAAAATCTATAAAATTTTGCCGAAAAAATGTCACAAAATTTGTTGAATCGTACAAACCTATATATGAATATGAGAATCGGAGAGTATACTGCTGAATAAAAACAATAGAAATAACCTGTCAAGTTGGTTGACGTTGAATTTGGTTAGGTGTGTTTCGTGACCAACTTCAAATCTAATGGCAAATACCACACATATTTATACACACAAACTAACATCCGCACTCACACACGTATACGATTTACGCATCGAAGAGATACGACTACACACAGTCCAAAAGGGGCATGTACAGTTGTTGTTGTTTTCTTGGTTAGTTTGATGTACGTATGAATCTATTGTGTTTGTTACGTGCATTCGTGTTTCTCGAATCGAATGTTATTATTTCTCTGTGTGTATTGTAATTGAAAGAGAGAAAAAAGAAGTGGCAACTCATTAGTTGGAAAAAAAAATTGCAGTTTTTTCCATTAAATCGAATGAAAAATTATATTTTAATTATTGAGTTGACGTCGTTTTTGTGATTCAATTTGTTTTTGGTTTTTCTCCACCAAAATAAATTGTAATTGATGTTCGCAAGTTATAAATGCCATCATCAAGTGAAATCAAGTGAATAACATACGTGTGGAATTCGTCGTATTGTAAACCATTCGTTGCTGTAAAAGAATCTATCAATGAGCATCATCTTGTGCAAATATAAACAAATTTTTTATGTGAAAAACAAAATTAGGCCACAAACAACATTTTGACATTGTGTTCACATTGAAATTATTAACGTTTATATTAGCCAAAATCTAAATTTGGTCGAGTTTTTATTCACAATTTTCTTTTCCTCGTTGATCACTGCAAATAATAAAAACAAACAACAATGACAATGAGCGATGATACACCAGTTTCAACGCTAGTTTTGCCAGTTCTATTGCGTCCAATATTATCACAGGTAATGTGTACTCCAAATGTCAGTCACACTGAATCACATGCTTATATGAAAGAAAAAAAATATATTTTTTTGTTGTTGTTAAATTGCAGTTGGAACGACGAGATGTGGTCGCATCGCAAACACTTCGAGCTGCTTTGACAAAAGCCGAACAAGCGCATCCAGGCCTATCGTATGACATTGTGATGGGCATTTTGAAAAAGGGCGATCTTAATGTCAATTTGAACGAAAGTATCTTGAGATTACAGGGTAATGCGTCCGAAAGTGATTGTAAGTGTTCATAGGCCAATGTTCAATGTTTTACAACCAATTGAACCGCCTAGAATAAATCAGCATTACTAGATAAATGTCTTCAAATGCGTTATAGAAAAAAGTACGTCAGCAATAGTGTCAAGAACTGTATGTGACGCGTTATATAAAAAATTTCGCCAACAAAAGCGTGACATCGTCCATATATTTTATAACGCTTTTGCTGACTGACTTTTTTCAGTAACGCATTTGAAGACATTTATCTAGTAATGTTGATTTATTCTAAGGGATTCAAATATGTTGACATATATTTAATTCTCTCATTTTCAGTGGTTGAATATCGTTTAAATCGTTCCGAAGATGCCTTTCAGGAATTGAACAAAAAATCAGCTTCACTCAAACGAATTTTGAGCCGAATTCCTGATGAAATCAGCGATCGCAAAACATTCTTGGAGACAATCAAGTGAGCATCTTAATTATTTAATGACACAAACGTAGAAATCATGTTACAATTAAAATGTCTTTTTGAATTCACAGAGAGATAGCAAGTGCCATCAAAAAGTTGCTTGACGCAGTCAACGAAGTGGTTGGCTTCATACCGGGCACCTCGGGCAAACAAGCAGTGGAACAACGAAAAAAGGAATTTGTAAAATATTCAAAGAAATTCAGTACGACACTGAAGGAATATTTCAAGGAAGGGCAGTAAGTAAAATACAATCGCATCAATCAATCTATGCGAATGTCTGCAACGTTTGTTCACCAAATGATTTCATTTCTAATTTCAGAGCCAATGCTGTGTTCATCAGTGCACTATATTTAATACATCAGACCAATCAAATCATGATCACAGTAAAAAATAAGTGTGAATAAGCAAGAACAGAACAAAAAACTTAGCCAATATTATTCATATAGAATTCGTAATCTAGCAAAAAAACATGTTGTTGTTCGTTTTAATTCGTTTGCACGTATCGTTAGCAAACGAATAAAAATACAAATTTTCAAATAATAAATTGCAATACCTATAGCGATATCCATTTAAAACTAAAAATTCTAGATAATTAGGTTCCAATTTATATTTGTTAATTTCATAATATTGTTCTTTTTTATTTTTATTTTTTCATTTTAATTATTCCGTACTATTGACATCTAAACACTTTTTATTTATGTTCGGGACGAAGTATCTTTGTATACAAATTGGTAGATAGTAAGTAATTGACAAGGAAACAAAGACTTTGGATATTTTGATATGAAATTAAATGGTTTGTGAGCAGTGTTGGACATGGAGTAACTGAACAATTCTGAATAAATTCTGAATGCAGGACAATTTTCAATCGGGCATAATAAATAATTAAAAAGAACACTATCGATGTACATATTTAAAAACAATGAAATCCCCGCACATTTTTAGCGAGATATTACGACAAAGATTAAACATATATTAAACGATATCAATTATAACTAAATTATTCATAGAAAATCTTAATTGGAAAAATAAATGCACGAAATTGAAATAAATATGCGTTTTTTTTATTTCAATATTTAACCCTCCAACTGGTAAGACCGTCTTAAGACGGTCGGCCATTTTTGACAATAAAATTTAAATGTAAAAAAAAAGTTTGTTCAAATGATCAAAGAACGTCTTTAGAATTCCCATTTTTAGATTTCATTCCTTTGGATGAATGCAATCCGATCACTCCTTTGAGTGCTGTCATCAGTCAAGTGCGAGCATTCGAGGAAAAAGCATGACAAATTATTTGCCAAAAATTTATTTTTTCAAAGTGTGAAAAAACATTTTCCAATCAACTTGAAAAATTTTGAGGATATAGTATTTTTGTTATATTTTCAATTTAATATATACAATAATTAAAGTAAAAAAAATATTTTGGTTGTGGTGATGAAAACGAAAAATACAACACCGTCTCCAGTCGTTCGTTCCAAATGTGATCTTCACTTATGCGGTACAAAATTTGTTCACTAGATAAGTATATACCTATGTTTTTTTTTTCATACAAACCGACAAGACCGTCTTGAAACATAGCTCAGGACCTGAACTTCAGGTGAACCGATTCACACCAAAATTGAAATTTAAGTTTCTTTTACCTATATTTACTTGATATCATTTCAATTTCAACTCGATCCGATCATTTTTACGATCTTGCCAGTTAGAGGCATCATTCAAAATAAGATACAGACTAAGACCATTGAACGAATATCTGCAGTTGTCATTTCTGAATTTTGTAACATTTCGATCTTTTCGTGAATTAGTGTGGACGGAGGGAGATATTGCTATGTTTAATTATTATTATTATTTGTTTAACGTCGTATATTTTAATCTTTGTATTTGAAGTGTCAATAATAAATTGGATTATAGTGCAAATTGATATTAATAGAAACTATTCAATCTACACTTGAACGAGCGATAAATTTTATAGTAAAATAACTATTGTTCAAGAGAAGTTTTGTTTACTGTTCGATCTATCATTGATAAGATAGACGCTGAAAGCGTTGCTACCGATCCCCTCTTTTAGCAAAATGTGTATTGAAGAATTAAATGAAATTCTGGCTTCTCAGATCGCTCCTTCTCACATATATTGTTCTGAAAAGCAGTCTCTGCACTTTCAACACATTCCAACAGATAGCTCATACATTGGCATGCACCTTATCTTCTTATCAAATGAAATTATGTAAAGAATGCTTAAAAGAGATAACTTATTTATATTCATCATGTCAAAATTATACGATGCAAGCAATCATACCATGTTTTCCTCGTCACCCATTTTATTGAATAAAAAACGCACCGATAAAAGAACGCGTTTTGTTTTTAAAATTGTAATCTGATGAGTGTATGGATATGTTTTAATCGATTCTTTCATTGTCGTTTTTTCAATTTCCACTTTTGTTTGGCTTTATCAGCAAAAGCAGTTTGTTGTTGTGTACAATCTACGTAGTACGTACATAATATAAACAACAAATTGATTATTCACAGCTATCGTTATTCTGGTCAAGCGATAAGCCGTCAACATTATTAACTAGCTAATGAATTCAGTTTTTCAACATAACGAATTTCGCCCGAAGTTCAGAATAAACGATGCCAGTTCGGAACATATATGATATATGCATTTCCGAGTAAATGATTCATTTATCGTTCGTTTAAGCAACAGAAAGCACTTTAATAAGTTGTCCGCAAATAAAAGTGAAATAATGTTTATAATTTTTGGTGTAGCAGTATTAATAGCAGTTTGTCAAGCGCGTGAACCGACACTTATAACTCGATTTGATTTGAACGAAACATATGTTGAAAATTACACGTCAGATGAACAATTGATTTTTCCCACAATAGATCCAAGCATTGCTGAAGATGCTACACTAACTACGGTGTGTAATTTATATATGTGAAGTTATGCGTTCAAGTTCAAGTTTTAATCTCTGGTTTTTTATATGTTGTTAATTATTCTCTCATTAAATTTAATTAGCCGCAATTAATTAACAAGTATGGTTACAAGGTTGAAGTGCACTACGTTACAACAGACGATGGTTATATATTGCAATTACATCGTATCACTGGTGGCGAGAAATATCCAGCTAAAAATGGAAAGAAAGTTTGCATCTTACAACATGGTCTGCTTGATTCAAGTGCCACCTGGATTTTAACAGGACCCGGTCATGGATTAGGTTGACTAACATTTTTTTTGCATTTATTCTCAAATTGAGCTTAGGAACAGTCGAATGGATGTCATTTTTGACACATATAAATCTTGAAATTGAACCGATCTTTTGTACTGAAACTCATAATGTTTTTTTTTCTCAAAGGTTATTTACTGGCTGATGAGAATATGGATGTTTGGCTAGGTAAATTTAAAATACATAAACGTTTTTTTCTCAGTCACAAATTCTAATAATCATATCCATATCATTTCCGGCAACACAATAATCGAATATAAAATATCATATTGTTTTAAATAGCCAATTCACGAGGAAATACTTATTCCTGCAATCATACCACTTATAATCCATTTGGTTCATCAAAGGATCGTAAAAAGTTTTGGGACTTTTCATGGGATGAAATGGGTCGGTATGATTTACCGGCTACAATAGACTACGTTCTCGCCGAGACAGGCCAAATGAAATTACAATTTGTTGGGCATTCCCAAGGCACAACGGTAAATCATAATGACATAAATTTAATGTATACATACATTGATAAAACTTTCAAATGCAGGCATTTTTCGTTATGTGCTCTGAACGACCTGAATATAATCAAAAAATAGAAATGATGCACGCACTGGCTCCTATTGCGTTTTTATCACACGTTATCAGTCCACCAATTCGCGTTATCGCACCGTTTGTGTCTATTATATCGGTTCGTATATTCAAATTTCGTATTTTTTTTAATCTGATATACTTTTAATTTTACATCAATTGAATTCATACTATTCACAGTAGATTGAATAAATTATCGTTACAATAATTCAAAGTCCGAATTCAAATTAAGATAATAACAGTTTTTCATTTTCCTGGTTTTTTTTATACTGTAGAAAATATCGTCATTTATAGGATTAAACTATATAACGCCGAACGATGAATTTTTAATTTTAGCCGGAAAGCTTATATGTCGAGATGAAGTGCCCACACAAATAATATGCGAAAATCTATTATTCTTAGTCATGGGATACGCGTCAGATCAATTGAATGCGGTAAGACAATTAAATTTAAATACTTTACTGCATCTATTAAATATAGTAATTATCGTTTTAATTTGTTGCAACATAGACATTACTTCCAGTTATTCTGGGTAAGGACGTCGAACTTCGACAACTTGAATTATCTGAATGACAATCATCTTTTTTTTCTATTTTTGTTTTATTAGGGCACACTCCGGCCGGATCAGCCACTAATCAAATGATTCAATATGGCCAAGAGGTGAACTCGGGCCATTTTCGGCAGTTTGATCATGGTCGCATAGGAAATCTACTTCGATATAAACGCATTTCACCCCCGGATTATAATTTGAACAACGTCAAAGTACCGGTAGCCGTTTATTATTCACAAGATGATTGGTTGGCTGATGTTAAAGATACGGAACACTTACTAAAATCACTGCCAAATGTGATCAACAACTATATTGTACCGCATAAAAAATTCAATCACATTGGTAAAAGCGATTTATATTTACTCTTCGATTTACAGTTTTTTTTAATGTTCATTTTCAATTTCAGATTTTGTATGGGGTATGTTACTACTAGCAATTCACTTAAAAATTGCCTTTCTATTATTTAATAATTTTTATTGATTCTTTTTCGATTATTTCGATTATTTTAAATTAATTTTATTCTTTTCTTTTATGATTATCCCCTAGGTATAGACGCTCCCTTCCTGCTCTACGATGAAATCGTTAAAACAATGAAACTATCTAATTATATCGTTCCAAATATGGATATCGATATTGAAAATGCTCTACCATAGTGTGATTCTGAGACATAAACAATCAAATAAAATGTTTATAGTGAAAAAAAATTTGCCGTTTCATTTGTAATTACTTTAATTTTGAAAGTCATTTCAATAAATTTAATTATTATTTTAGCAGGTATCGTGCAAATATGAATCTCATGATAAACAAATATGATCGAAATGTAACTGATACAAACAGAAAAAAAAGATCTGAACTCAGAAAATGTAATCACTTTCATTGTTGTGCTCAATTAGAACGTTCGCTCGTTCGCAATGTTATAAGAAGCACCGTTTGCCGTCAATTTCTATTCAATTCAGACTGAAAATGGATCTAGACACATCCAGCTTAGTCGTGACTTTGGTTCATATCATTTTATTGCCGATTGCATCGATTCATTCAAGAAATTCGGCGCCAACAGAATTGTGTGGACTAAAAACAGTAAAAATGCTTAAGATTTTTCTTTTCAAAACGTAGATTTTCAAATATATTTAAAAACAATTTATTGAATTCATTTAAATAAAGGATCAACTCGTTGAATATTATGGATATGAAGCCGAAACACATAAAGTTACCACCGAAGATGGATATATTTTAACGATATTTCGTTGTAATTCAAAAAATTTGACATCAAACGCAAAGAAGTCAGTTATTTTGAATCACGGTTTGCTGTTATCCAGCGATGATTTTTGCATAGATACTCCGAAACATGCACTAGGTAAATTAAAAGTCAAGTTCAATAGTTCAATTATGAAAATGATGTGTGAAAATTATTAAGATAAATTGTGAACAGGTGCTAATTACATAAAGTGTTCAATTTATTGAAATTAAAGCATATATACTAGCCGATGCCAATTATGACGTATGGTTAGTTAATGGCAGGGGAAATGTTTACTCCAGAAATCATATATCAAAAGATCCGAATGAATTGTTTAGTGCTTTTTGGGATTTTTCGTGGTATGAGATTGGTGTGTATGATTTACCTGCCGTAATTGATTACATTCTCCAAAATACAAATAATTCAAAAACATATTATGTGGGTTACTCACAGGGAACTACCTCGGCAAGTATACCTTTTTGTTCAGTTTTGTTAAATTCCATTTCATTTATTCATTGATGTGAATTTAGGCACTTGTACTACTATCCAAACGGCCAGAATATAATGAAAAAATATATGCTGCAAGTCTCATGGCCCCAGCTGCTTATCAGAGCAACGACGGTGAAATTTATCAAATTGCAGCAAGTATTGCATCAAAAATCGCACCCATTCTAAATGTAAATTGTATTTTTATGCAAATTCACACGTTGATGAAAACTCATTCGAACTATAAATTGCAGGCAATAAGAAGCAATGAATTTTTGCCAAGAAGCTATTTGCTGACAGAACTAATCAACACAGTTTGCGGCATAGATTTAAAATTGTGCAATATTATAATCGATATAATATGTGGGCCAAGCATAAATCAAAGAAATAATGTAAGTTCAAAATCAATTGATTATATATTTGAGTGAAATCGATTGATGTTCTGCATTTAGACAATGCTGCCCGTGTTCCTTTGCAAATTGCCAAGTGGGGTCTCACTCAAGCAGTTTATACATTATGGTCAAGAGATTCATTACGGTTTCTTTGGAAAGTATATGGACAATTTTAAAATACCAGATGATTTCCCACTGTCACAGATTACGATACCGATGAGCATACATTATAGTGTTGTAGATCAGCTGGCAGCTGCACCAGATGTGGAGAAACTAATAACAAAATTAAAAAATAGCAAACTTTTCATACAACGAATAAACAAAGCATTTAATCATGTTGACTTTGTTTGGTCAATGAACGCAGCATCATTGATTTATTCGAAGATATTGACCTTTTTCGAAAATTATCAATAAAAAATAAACGAATGGAACGGAGTAGTAAAGCATGTATTCTCTTAATAATCTATGGAAAAGAATAGCTGGAGTTATATCGGTCACGCAATTCTTTTTTTTTTTTATATCCATAAAACTACATGGTACTGACCATTTCAATGAAACTGAAAATTCCTTTCCTAATGAGCAGATACGTGGGCGTTTGGGAAACAACATTTTTATAATAATTTAACATAGTAGTTCAATTACAACAGAACGATAAATATTTGTTAATAGGTTGTAATTGAAAAGTTCGTGACCAGAATTTTTCATTGATAGTTTCTACTCGTTTTGATTTGCAAATTACATATTTCACTTCGTTATTTCAAGTTAAAGACACATATTTTGGTTCCAGATATATTATCGAAGTAATTACTGGGTTTTCATATTTCTTTCCAGTTTATAAGCAAATAATGGTTAATAGCTTGAAAGGATTGTTCAGCGAACAGCATTCACTAAATACTATTTATATAACAAAACTGTCCGTTACAATAGCAGTAGTGTGCGGAGGGGGTAGGGGCATACATGGGCACAGAGGGGTCCAAGCCCGGATAACCCCCCTCTTAAATCATCCGAGATAACCCCCGGACGACAGCCGAGAAATCTTTCGATTTGCTAGGGATTGTCCACAGGAAAGTGAAGACCTTTTTTTGCTAAACAACCTTAGAAATGGGTAGAAAATCTTTGCAATTGCTGTGGTTTTTCGGGAAAAATTCTTTCGATTTGCTAGAGATTTTGATTGGCTGATTTACCAAACCACCGTCTCTGTGATTGGATGAGAAAAAACTTTCAAAGAAATTATTCAAATTTGCTAGGGTTTTTGATTCAAAAAGTGAAAACCATTTTTTTTTTTGCTTAACAAAAGTTAGAAATAGGATAATTTCTTTCGATTTGCTGGGGTTTTTTTTTGGATACGGGAATTTTTTTTTCCGATTTCCTAGAGTTTTTCGCCGAGAAAATTCTTTCTCCAAAAAAGTGATCTCCAAAAAATCGAAATCACCCCCCTCGAAATTTTTTCCTCGCACACTACTGGTGGAGAGTAATGTTTTGAATTAGCTTACATGCAATCATTTCATTTATCATAAATATTTGAGTTTACATGTCACATTTATAAGAAGGTATAAAAAGTACTTCCAAACGAAAAATCTATCAAAACCGGAAGTTTTTATCGAGCATTCAACATCATGAAGATAACATTGATTTTTGTTGTTATAGTAATGGCATCATATGGCCAGGAAATAAAAGTTATTTCAAAATTGGTGCAAGATTTAATCAAAACGGAAAATATAAATATTCTTACAGTGATTTCACGTTGGTCGCAACCGGATAAGTTCTACTTTGTAAATGTAGTCAATATTCCTATTCAAATGACTGAGCCGTCCAAAATGTTGCCTCGCATCTTTGATGAAAGTACAAATAAACAGTGGTATTTCATTGATATGCGATGCAATGGAAGTTATGAGTTGCTGCAGGACATTGAATCTGCATATTTTGCTCACCCATACCGATGGATTCTGTTCGAGCCGAGCGCAGATAGATTGATGAATTTGACATTTTTAACCGATAGCAATGTGATTTTGGTAAATTTCAATTCGAATTTGACTCGATATGATTTGGAACAAGGTATTTATAATATTTTCTCCAATATTTTAATCCAATAATCCAATATTTTCTCAAAAAATACACTTTTTAAGATATGGTTATTTTTTTAGTTTACAAAATTGATAAAGAACTTCCTTTTATACATGAAACCTTCGGATTTTGGAGCATTGAAAAT